>NW_027142499.1:367829-613110 GCF_026170545.1 Melanerpes formicivorus | reverse complement strand
CATCCCTGGAAACGTGTGGCCATGGCACTTGGGGACACAGTTTAATGGCCACGGTGGTACTGGGTTGAAAGCTGAACTCAATGATCTGAGAGGTCTCTTCCAGATGATTCCTGCTTGCTTAAAACCCAGACAAAGGCTCTCTGTTATCCCGTTCTGCCTTTCCTTGCCTTAGACAAGCAGCACAGCATCATCTTCACTGTGCAGGAGATAGGATTTTGGGGGTGGAGAAAAAGACAAATGCAGCAGGGTATTCACACCTCCTCTGAAACTCTGACTGCTGAACACCAGGATCCCTGCTGGCACCAGGCAGAGGTATCGCAGGACATCAGCAGAGCAAGTCACACCAAGTATGATCAGCATGGCTAGGAACATCTCCAACTCAGTTCCTCACTTTCCACCTCTGTTCTCACATTGCTTTGCACAGCACATGGTGAAGGATTCACAGCAATGCCTCAGCCAAGCTGCTGCCTCCGCATCCAGGGAGAAAAAGTAATCCCACTACGTTGCCCCTAGTTTGTATTTTCTTCATGTCATGGTCATCTATTGCTAAGGTACCCCTAGAGATATCTCAGTACAAACTTGCTAGGGCAGGTCAGCACAACCAGCACAGCAGGAGCTCGTCCTGGTCCGGCCCCAGCAAGGACAAGTTCAGGCAACGCCGTGCGGAATCTATCCCAGCAGTAATGTCATCACCACTTCCCCAAGGATGAGCCATCCCAGTGCTTCCCAGTGCTGTGCCAGACCAGACAGTGGTTTTATTCAGACTGAGTTTTCTTTAGACAGCACTGGAATCCTTCCAGGGTAGATAAAATCTGAATTTTTCCAGGCAGAGAACTAAAATACTCATCAAAAATGTAAGACCTCATTTATATTCTTACACTCCTCCTCAGGCAGCCACTTTTTGGCCACTGTTGAGAGACAAAATTTCTGTGTTTTGACCCCAAATGACTTTCCCAATGCATCTGGCAGGTGAAGGGGATTCCCTCCCTCTCCTGCTGCTGCCCTCCCACCCACTCCTTAATTAAAGATGCTAAGGTCTAACAGAAACCATGCTGCAGATTAAAACTGGACTGCCATGCATGAAAAATAACTTTGGGGATGGATTGGGGAAAACAAAATGTTGGTAACCATTTGAGTGTTGATTTGGAAGCTTTACATTGTTTTAGAAGAGGTAACAAGAAGAATTCCTGCAGGAAGGCTGGGGAGGGACTGTTCAGAAGGGCTTGTGGTGGTATGACGAGGGGCAATGGTTTGAAACTGGAGCAGGGCAGATTGAGGTTGGACATCAGGAGGAAGTTCTGCACAACGAGGGTGGTGAAATACTGGCACAGGTTGCCCAGGGATGTGGTTGAGGCCCCATTCCTGGTGACATTTAAGATCAGACTTGATGTGGCCTTGAGCAGCCACATAGAATCACAGAATCACCAAGGCTGGAAGAGACCTCAAAGATCATCCAGTCCAACCTGTCACCACAGACCCCATGACTAAACCATGGCACCAAGTGCCACATCCAATCCCCTCTTGAACACCTCCAGGGATGGGGACTCCACCACCTCCCTAGGCAGCACATTCCAATGGCTAACAACTCTCTCAGTGAAGAACTTTCTCCTCACCTCCAGCCTAAACTTCCCCTGGTGCAGCTTGAGACTGTGTCCTCTTGTTCTGCTGCTGGTTGCTAGACAGAAGAGACCAACTCCTTCCTGGCTACAACCTCCCTGCAGGTAGTTGCAGAGAGCAAGAAGGTCTCCCCTGAGCCTCCTCTTCACCAGTCTAAACAACCCCAGCTCCCTCAGCCTCTCCTCACAGGGCTGTGCTCAAGGCCTCTCCCCAGCCTTGTTGCCCTTCTCTGGACACATTCAATGTCTCAATGTCCTTCTTAAACTGAGGGGCCCAGAACTGGACACAGTAGTCATGCTGGAGGTGTCCCTGCTGCCTGCAGGGAGGTTGGACAAGACGCCCTTTGAGGGTCCCCTCCAACCCAACGCAATCTGGGAGTCTGTGCTTGCTGCAACTTCACAAGAGAGAAGAAGAGAAAAGCCCAAGGAAACGTGTTCATCGCTTCTGAACCAGAGCCAGGGACTGGGGATCTCTGCAGGAATGCAGCTAATTAAAAAAAATCACTTCTGAAGTAAGATGACAAATGGAAACAGCTCTGCACCAGAGGCATCCCAGTCCGCAGACCCAACAGAGCCAGCACCAGCACCCTTGTTTTGACTGCGAGCGGTCAGGGGGCTGCTGCTCCTCTCCCAGACATCAAGGCAGCGACAGCCAAGCTGCCCTCCACGGTCAGGTTCATCTAAATACCTTTTCCATGAACTAATCAAACAGGCATTTATCAGCAGAAAGAGGACTAGGGCAACCCTAGGAGGTTTTCACGTAGGAGTTTTTCCCCTTCATAAGGAGCCCTGAAACTTTCAGTCCAGAAGGTCTTAGATTATCAGGCTAGAGCCAGACTAGTACAAAGCATCCCTTGATGTCTAGACCAAATGAAAAGATTAGCAGGTCTGCCCCAGTGCTGATTACACCCAGCCCAGACTATTTTTTCAGCAGATGCTTTCATAATTAAATATCAAGTAACAGGAGACACTCAAACATGCATGTCACCCTCACCTATGGAAATAATATAAAGGGGGGTAGGGGTGGGGTGGTTTGGTTTGGGTTTTTTTTCCATTGAGAACTGTAAAGTATTAAAAGATCATTCCATGGCTGTACCAGCAAGCTGCCAAGCTGTAAAGAGAACTCTGGATCCCAGCAGAGGCTCCCCTGGGAGCGCTGTGCCTCGGCAAAGCAGAGCAGCAATCACATTATGCCTGTAACTAATATGGACAAAGTGGAATGGGTAATAAAAGCCAACAAAAAACAACTTTCACTCTGATTAGTGATCACAGACTAATAGGCTTCAATTGCAATTTGAAATTAGATGGCACCATCAATCACTGAGGTCAAAGCAGCAGCCCAGCACCTGCTAAGGAGGCATCCGGGCTACCTTCAGAGAGGGATTTCTACTCCGAGCCTTGCCAAGGTTCAGTGTTTCTTGAACAGAGGAGTTGTGAGGATCTGGAAGAAGTGCAGACCCTCCAGCACAACAAGCAAGGGTCTCAAGGGCAGCTTTTTCAAGTTCTCAGTGGCTTTATGAGGTTAACTGCCTTGGTCCAGGCAAGTCAGTCAGCTCTTTGGGATGTACTAGAGAATGTCCAATGGAAGCTATGAGGATGACTAAGAGCCTGGAAGATCTGTCTGATGAGGAAAGGCTGAGAGACCTGGGAATTTAGGATGGAGAAGGCTGAGAGGGGATCTTACTAATATTCATGAATGTCTGAATGGTGGGTGGCAAGAAGGGGGCAGGTTGTTTTCAGTGGTATCCTGTGATAGGACAAAGGCCAACGGACACAAACTGGAACTCAGGAAGTTCCACCTCAGCAGGAGGGAAAACTTATTTACTATGAGAGTGCTGGAGCCCTGAAGCAGGCTGCAGAGATTGGCTGTGGAGTCCCCATCTCTGGAGACTGTGAAGACCCATCTGGATGTGTTCCTGAGTGACCTGCCCTAGGTGATCCTGCTCTGGCAGAGGGGTTGGACTCAGTTTCCAGAGGTACCTTCCAATCCCTACCATCCCTGTGATTCTGTGGAGAAAGCTGACAGATTTTAGTTGGTTTGAATAGCTCTTGTTGGGCATAATGCAAAAATGGCATGATTTAAAATCAGACAGGGCCACTCATAGGGGAAAAATAGTCTCTAAATTCAAGATTCCCAAATGGAATGAGCATTTATTGGAAAAATAAACAGCCAAGTATGGATCTTTTAAACAACCTTCTTACTTTCTGGGTAATTTCACAGAATCAACCAGGTTGGAAGAGACCTCAGAGATCATAGAATCAACAAGGTTGGAAAAGACCTGAGAGATCATCAGGTCCAACCTGTCACTCAAGACCTCATGACTACTAAACCATAGCTCCAAGTGCCACATCCAATCCCCTCTTGAACACCTCTAGGGATGGGGACTCCACCACCTCCCTGGGCAGCACATCCCAATGGCCAACAACTCTCTCTGGGAGGAACTTTCTCCTCAACTCCAGCCTAAACTTCCCCTGGCATAGCTTGAGACTGTGTCCTCTTGGTTGCATGGTTTAGTTGATTAGGTGGTGTTGGATGATAGGTTGGACATGATGATCTTGAAGGTCTCTTCCAACCTGGTCTGGTCTGGTCTGGTCTGGTCTATTCTATTCTATTCCATTCCATTCCATTCCATTATATTCTACTCTACTCTACCCTACTCTACTTCACTCTAGGTTGGACTTGATGATCCTCGAGGTCTCTTCCAACCTTAGTTATATTGTGATACTGTGACACTCTACTCTCTTGTTCTGTTGCTGGTTGCCTGAGAGAAGAGACCAACCCCCACTTGGCTACAACCTCCCTTCAGGTAGCTGTAGAGATCAAGTCCAACCCATCTCATCCAAATGCAAGACAACAGGCTAGGCTTTTATGGGGATTCTTTGTTTTAAACAGCTGGGTGCAAACCTTGAGCATGTTACTCAGGCCTCCTGCTGAACAAAGCCATCTCCCCACACACACACACACACTTTGCTAAATAAAGCTGCTGGGGCTGTGCTGCCTCTGACAGGCAGGCAGCAGGTCACAAGCAAGGGATTAATGTTTCAGAAATTGCTAAAACGTTTACGATAGCTGGAAACCTTCAGCTAATTTCCAGCTTAAATTGATTCATAGTTAATTTATCCCCATTTGTTCTTTTGCCAGCACTGCTCCAAAGCCTAAGCAGGTCCTCTTCCTCCCTGGTACTTAACCCTTGGTGTATTTATAGGGCAATTGTAGCCAGACCAGTTTTAGCCCCGTCCAAGCCAAGCTCTGTCAGCCACCTCTGGTTAAGTGTGGTTCCTCATTCCTCCCACAGCCCAGCAAGCCCTTTTCAGCACCTGTTCCCTTTGGAATTAAGTTTTCCTTGCATTTAGGACACCAGAATGTGCTTTTCCAGATGACTATCTGCTAATAGCATTAATAGCTGCCTACCTCTGTGGAAAGCCCTTCCCTGAGAGTCAAGGTTGTGTTTGCCTTCTGCACACCCCTGCACAGTCATGCTCTAAGAAAAGCAGATTCTTCCTTCTCTTTCTCAGTCCTCCCTGTGCTGAAGTAAAAATTCAGCCCAGTGAAAAATCAAGACTTGCCTCCAAAGAGCAACTGTGCAAACAGAACTTCCAGGCAGACCTGAGAAGCCTTCAGGCTTGATCCAGGAGTAGATAACACTCTGAACTAGAAAAGCCAAAAAACCTAGGTCAGGTATTAATAGCCCAGAGCCATTCTGAAGAAGTCACTTTGTGTTCTTTCTTTTCATTCCACACTTGCCTATTTAAATCCAGCACTCACTGAGGACAAGAATCACCTCTTAATCTAAATTAGCCTGGTGCCTCACAAGGATCCTGCCCGTGGCTGGAAATAGCTCCATGCCTCCCAGGTTGGAAAGACTCGTGAAACAGTTTGAGCTCTCCCTCATTTCACCTGGTTGGCAGTGCTTGTACAGACACAAGTGTGTGTGAGATGGGGTGCTAGGAAACAAAAGCACAGCTGCCACAGCCTGGCCAGGCTGGAGAGTTGGGTGGAGGAGAATCTCACGAAATTCAACAAGGGCAAGTGTAGGGTCCTGCACCTGGGGACAAACAGCCTCCTGTAGACAGGCAGAGGTTGGTCTCTTCTCCCAGGCAGCCAGTACCAAAGCAAGAGAACACAGTCTCAGGCTGTGCCAGGGGAGGTTTAGGCTGGAGGTCAGGAGGAAGTTTTACACAGAGAGAGTGATTGCCCATTGGAATGTGCTGCCCAGGGAGGTGGTGGAGTCACCATCACTGGAGGTGTCCAGGAGGAGACTTGATGGGGTGCTTGGTTGCATGGTTTAGTTGGTTGGGTGGTGTTGGATGATAGGTTGGACACGATGATCTTGAAGGTCTCTTCCAACCTGGTTTATTCTATTCTAAAGAGCTGCACTGAGAACAGGTGACCTTCTGGAAAGCAGCTCTGCAGAGAAGGACATGGGGGTGCTGGTGGGTACCCAGTTCCCTGTGAGCCAGCATTCTGCCCTCATGGCCAAGAGGGCCAATGGTGTCGAGGGGTGCACTCAGAAGCAGGCTCAGCAAGTCAAGAGAGGGTTTCCTCCCCCTCTGCTTGGCCTTTGTGAGGCCACAGCTGGAGTATTGGGTCCCAGTTCAAGAGACAGGGAGCTACTGGAGAAAGTCCAGCAAAGGCTACAAAGATGCTGAGGGGTTGGAGCAGCTCTGTGAGAAGGAAAAGCTGAGAACCCTGGGGGTGCTGAGCCTGGAGAAGAGCAGCCCCAGAGGGGATTTTTTCAATGCTCAGCAAGAGCTAAAGGGTAGGTGGCAAGAGGCTGGGGCCAGACTCTTGTCAGTGGTGCCCAGCAACAGGACAGGGGGCAGTGGGCACAAACTGGAACCCAGGAGGTTCTGTTTGAACAGGAGGAGAAACTTATTTGGCATGAGGGTGCTGGAGCAATTGTGGAGTCTCCTTGCCTGGAGAGATTCCAAACCTGCCCAGATATTGTTATCCTGAGCAACCTGCTGTGGGTGCCCCTGCTTTAGCAGGGGGGTTGGACTGGACCCAGAGGTCCCTTCCAACCCCCACTCTGCTGGGACCCTGCGATGACAACCTGAATCATGGCAATAGCTGCAGGCATTTCCAGGAACCTGCAAGCTTTCTGTTATTTTTGTGAACATTCCCATAAACATCCATGACTGAGCAATCTTTGGGGAGACTGCAGCGGGTGTGAAAGTTACTGAAAGTGAGAAGAGAAGCTGGATTTGGGGAGGCATAAATTCACCGGGCAATTTGCAGCGTCCGCTGTAAAACAGCTCGGATGGGGACAGCGCGGGTTAGAATTACTCCCGGCTCCCAGCATGCTGCTCCTGTCATAAAACTGAAATGGTGAACAGAAGATGAACCTTCTGGAGTGCTTTTAATCACAGAATGGCTTAGGCCAGAAGGGACCTTAGAGATCATCTCCTCCAACCCCCCTGCCATGGGCAGGGATGCCTCTCCACTAGACTTGGCTGCTCAAGGCCTCATCCAGTCTGACACTGAACACTTGAGCACAGCCCTGTGAGGAAAGGCTGAGGGAGCTGGGGTTGTTTAGCCTGGAGAAGAGGAGGCTCAGGGGAGACCTCATTGCTCTCTCCAACTACCTGAAAGGAGGTTGTAGCCAGGAAGGGGTTGGTCTCTTCTCTCTAGCAACCAGCACCAGAACAAGAGGACATAGTCTCAAGCTGTGCCAGGGGAAGTTTAGGCTCAAGGTGAGGAGAAAGTTCTTCACTGAGAGAGTTGTTAGCCATTGGAATGTGCTGCCCAGGGAGGTGGTGGAGTCCCCATCCCTGGAGGTGTTCAAGAGGGGATTGGACGTGGCACTTGGTGCCATGGTTTAGTCATGAGGTCTGTGGTGACAGGTTGGACTTGATGATCTTTGAGGTCTCTTCCAACCTTGGTGATACTGTGACAGTGTGATACCTCCAGAGAAGAGGCATCCACAACCTCCCTGGGCAACCCATTCCAGAAACTCACCCCCCTTGCACTGAAGAACTTCCTCCTAAGATCCAGTCTAAACCTACTCTCCCACAGCTTAAAACCATTCCCCCTTGTCCTGTCTCTAGACAATCTTATGAAAAGTCCTTCTGGCTTATCTCACCCTCAGTACCTGTAAGCAAAGCAGCCTCACTCACAGGATGTCAGGGGTTGGAAGGGACCCAAACACATCATCAAGTCCAGCCCCGCTGCCAGAACAGGACCATACAATCTAGCTCTGGTCACACAGGAACACATCCAGACAGGCCTTGAAAGTCTCCAGAGAAGGAGACTCCACAACCTCCCTGGGGAGCCTGTTCCAGTGCTCTGTGACCCTTACAGTAAAGAAGTTCCCCTTTATGTTGAGGTGGAACCTCAACTCACTCACAGGTATTCACTGAAATGCCTGTAGGAAAGCCAAGCTTGGCAGAGGCTGCTGTGGAGAGAAAAGCAGTGAAGTCAGACAGCACACTGATAGGTACAGCCTACAGGATAACCCAAGGATGGCAACGAGAAGCTTGAGCTGACCTATTTATGTGGGATGGTTAAGAATTAATTACACAGGGGATAACTGCTCAGTGGTTTGAGCATCAGCTCAAAAATAACTGCACTTGTAGGGAAGGCAGTGGTTGAATTCCAGCAGGGCCAGCTTCAAGCTGCTCATCCCAGTGAGGTACAGAAGCTGAGCTCCAGAAGGGTTACTGCCTGCGGGTCCTCTGGGCAGCTATTTAAAACCCTCAGCTTTCTGTTGAGTGTTATGGGCCCAGGGAACAACAAACCCAGGCTGTATGGTGCAGCACATCAGCCCTTTCCCTTGGGGGGGAAGCAGCAACATGAGTGTGTGAGGACACCCCAGAATCCACACGACCCTGCCGTGCTGCTTCCCTTCCTGCAGGTAAAATGCCTGAATGCTGTGAGTGCTTTTGGACAACACAGATTTTAATGGCCAGAGTGGGCAACTTCTGCCTGTTCTTCATCTCAGCTGAAAAACCAAAAGGCTTTTTCTGAACTGGGCTTTCCTGTCTGATACTGAGACAGCAGTGTGCCCATGTGGCTAGGAGGGCCAATGGTATTGTGGGGTGCATGAAGAAGAATGTGTCCAGCAGGTCTAGGGAGATTCTTCTCCTCCTCTACTCTGCCTTAGTGAGACCACACCTGGAATATTGTGCCCAGTTTTGGGCTCCCCAATTCAAGAGAGAGAGGGATCTGCTGGAGAGAGTCCAACAGAGGCTACAAGGATGACTGGGAGTCTTGAACGTCTCTCCTTTGAAGAAAGACTGAGAGACTCAGGGCCATTTAGTCTGGAGAAGAGAAAGCTGAGAGAGGATCTTGTCCATGCCTATAAATACCTGAGGGGTAGGTGGCAAGATGAAGGTGACAGGCTCTTTCTGGTGGTGCCCAGTGATAGGAGAAGGAACAATAGGCATAAGCTAGAATAGAATAGAATAGAATAGAATAGAATAGAATAGAATAGAATAGAATAGAATAGAATAGAATAGAATAGAATAGAATAGACCAGGTTGGAAGAGACCTTCAAGATCATCACGTCCAACCTATCAACCAACACCACCCAATCAACTAATCCATGCAACCAAGCACCCTGTCAAGTCTCCTCCTGAACACCTCCAGTGACGGTGACTCCACCACCTCCCCAGGCAGCCCATTCCAATGGACAATCACTCTCTCCGTGTAAAACTTCCTCCTGACCTCCAGCCTGAACTTCCCCTGGCGCAGCCTGAGACTGTGTCCTCTTGTTCTGGTGCTGGCTGCCTGGGAGAAGAGACCAACCTCTGCCTGTTTACAACCCCCCTTCAGGTAGTTGTAGAGAGCAATAAGGTCACCCCTGAGTCTCCTCCTCTCCAGGCTAAGCAACCCCAGCTCCCTCAGTCTCTCCTCACAGGGCTGTGTTCCAAGCCCCTCACTAACTTCGTTGCCCTTCTCTGGACTCGTTCCAGCAAGTCAACATCCTTCCTAAACTGAGGGGCCCAGAACTGGACACAGTACTCAAGGTGTGGCCTAACCAGTGCAGTGTACAGAGGCAGAATGACCTCCCTGCTCCTGCTGGCCACACTGTTCTTAATGCAGGCCAGGATGCCATTGGCCCAAATGGCCAGGAGCCAGGAGGTTCTATCTCACCATGAGGAGAAACTTCTTTGGTGTGTGCTGGAGCCCTGCAGCAGGCTGCCCAGAGAGGTAGTGGAGTCTCCCTTCTCTGGAGACTTACAAAATCCAGGTGGATGTGCTCCTGTGTGACCTGCTCTTGGTGAGCCTGCTTTGCTCAGGGGGTTTGGACTCAATGATCTCCAGAGGTCTTTTCCAACCCCTACCATTCTACGACACACAACCATCTTTCCAGTTTGCTGCTAGGTAGACTTTACTCCTTTTTCTCAAGGCATGCACCAGTATGACAACCACACCACTGTGAGCACTAGCAGTGCTTTGAGGAAATTATTTTTATTCCTCATTATATGGAAGTTTACCTGAGAGGTTGCTATTATTGTTATTAACAGCAATTAGCATCAGACAGCAATTTACAACTTCCAAAGCCAGCTGCGAGCATTAGCAAACTATTTGCCAGCAGAAAGCCATGTGTTATTCCCATTGCATGGGAAACAAATTAGAGAATCCCAGTGATTTGTGCCTTTACAACTGAGTTGGGAAGCTCACACAAGAGTTGTCATGCAAATAGCACGTTGGGGATAGTTTTGAGTGGACTACAAATTATGCCGAGACTCTGACTCACTCTGAAAGAAAATATGCTGAGCCTGAGCTCTCTTTCAGGCAGATTTTACTATAAAGCAAGGAAGGCTTAAGAAACCACTGAGAAGAAAACACTAATAAAATTTTATAAAGAAAAAAAAAATCACTTGTAAAACCTGCCTTATTAAGAATTATATTTGGACTCCGGGCTGAGAACTCAGCTGATGTAAGCCTATCCTAATGCCATTTAATTGAGTTATAGAGATGTAAACCGCAGCAGAATCCGCTCCTGAGCCTACCAGGAAAACAACCTCGCATTCTCTGCACAGCCTGGTCACTAAAAATACACAACAAACATGGCAGGATGAGCCACACACAGAGCATTCTGCACGGAGCATCGTGTGCTCAGACAACTTGAGTATGAATGGAGAATGCTCGGCGCAATGGTCATGTCTTGGTACTATGGGAAACCAAATCCACCTGTGTGAGCAGCGTTGTGGGGAGAGGAAGGGGAGAGGAAGGGGAGAGGAAGGGGAGAGGAAGGGGAGAGGAGGGGGAGAGGAGGGGGAGAGGAGGGGGAGAGGAGGGGGAGAGGAGGGGGAGAGGAGGGGGAGAGGAGGGGGAGAGGAGGGGGAGAGGAAAGGGAGAGGAAGGGGAGAGGAAGGGGAGAGGAGGGGGAGAGGAAAGGGAGAGGAAGGGGAGAGGAAGGGGAGAGGAGGGGGAGAGGAGGGGGAGAGGAAAGGGAGAGGAAGGGGAGAGGAAGGGGAGAGGAAGGGGAGAGGAAGGGGAGAGGAAGGGGAGAGGAAGGGGAGAGGAAGGGGAGAGGAAGGGGAGAGGAAGGGGAGAGGAAGGGGAGAGGAAGGGGAGAGGAAGGGGAGAGGAAGGGGAGAGTCCAGGTTTTGTGAACACTTTAGAGGCAGAAGACAACAGTGATCCTTCAAACCGCTGCAAGAAGGTAGGGTGAAGTGAAGGCTGGGAGTGAAGATGCACCCCAAACCGCCTCCAGCACTGCCCAAGCAGACCTGTACAGGCTCATTCTCTTTGCTAGGAAGTTTGGGCTCTCCAACACTGAACTTGTGGAGGAACCATCTGTGGGCTATAGATGCAGACTGCGCTGTTGGATCGATGTGGTCCAGCACAACCCGCTTCGCCCAGCACCTCCTGTGCGGCTTCTCCAATGCCAGAAAGCAACAGGTTCCAAGGAGAGGTGGAGGAAGGAGTGACTGTAACATTAATCTATGAAAACACTTCCCAGAAGTGACAGCTTAAACAACACTTTTCAGACAGAAGCAAAGCAGCTGACACTTTGTCTCCTCGAATCACTGGCAAAAAGCTGAATTTGGGAGTACAGAAGAGTTACGAACCTAACAACTGAAGAATAATAAGGCACAAGCAGGCACCAAGGGAGTTCTCAGCAGCAGAATGATATACTAGACAAAAATAAAAGGATATACCATATGTTGAGTAATAAAATTGGCAAACCTAGCAAGGTTCAAATACTGCTATTATCCACATCTGGGCAAAGCGGAGCGGGGGGGAAGAAAATCATTAAGCAATCTGAGAACCCCCAAACAAAGAAACTGTAAAATTCTGAACTGTAAAGCAAAGGAAACACACTTAATCCCTCAGGAGTTGAAGTATGTATTTCAACTGGGTTATACCATCCCTCATAAGGACATGGAAGCACACCAAAACCTCGAGACACAATATAGCCACTGTGAGCCGGCCGGCAGCAAGCCAACTGGCCTCAGTACCCACCAGCCCTGGCACCTGTTGGGTTTATCATCAGCAAATGCATTACCTCCTTGGGGCACACAGGGAAGGAAAACAGGCTCCAAAGCGCCCGTTTGCCAGCAAAAGTGCACAATTGTGGAGCTCTGCTACTTAAAATGCAGATTTCCAGTTGCAGAAGGAGGCTCCACCGCCGCTGGAGGGGTCGGGAGCTTCGTGCCTTTCACAGCCGCGCGCGCGGAAATCCACCACCCGGCAGCAGCGAAGCCAAGCCTGCCCTCCCCAAACCCCGAGTCATCTACAGCCACAGATGCAGCCTCTTCCCTGGCCTCCCCTCAGGCTAATTTATTTATGAATGTTCCTATTAAAAATAGGCCTGCTCGCCGAGTCGCTGACTTTCCGGGGTGAAGAGGGGAGGCAGGAGAAAAGCAGTTTAACGACTAAATGTCCCAGGAGAAGACTTCTCTCTTGTGGGCTACGTGGAGTCTGGCTTCACCCTGTCAGACCCAAACCACTGCCCTCTGATCCATGCTCCTGGGCTGCCCCATAGCACACACCCTTGGCACGCACATAGCTTGGGTACTTTGGGGTGGCTTTTTCTGCTTGGCTTTGTTTTCCCCAGGTGCAATTAAAAGTCCTGGGGCTGTATTGTCAGTTTAGGGGGAAACTGCACACTGGTAGCCATGCTACCACTACCCTGGATTACAACACACACACACACAAAGAATATGTATCCCTAATACTGCATTAACACAATTTGCTTTCATTTAGTTAGTTGCTCATTTAATTTTCTTCTTTATTTTGGTTACTTTGACAGTGGTTTATAAGCTAATCCCATGCCTCTTGGCAACGTGGGAAGGTTTATTATTGCCATCACTCTCCTTGTTATTAAAAAAGAAAGAGGAGAAAGCTTGGCCTTAACAGAGTAGCAAAAGGCACATAAATGGGACCAGGCTGTGAGGGGAAATCTTAAGAGCTCACTTGGAATTGTACTTTGATTAAAGGGGGGTTTGGAGGGATCAGAGGCAGATAGGGGGGTGGGGGGGAAAGAGGAGGGTGGCTGTCCAATGGGGCTGGGGGAACTTTCCAGAACACAAGAGATGGCATGCAAGGAATAAATCTAAACACCAAAATGTGAGAGCACGAAGGAACGGGCCACACGAAGAAGGCTTTGAACAATAGCAGGGTGTGAGGGGAGGAGATGAAACAGAGATGCCTTTGAATGCTGGAGGCACAGAAGGCAACATCTCTGCCGTGCTTTTCATCCCTGCAAACAGTGACTTCTGTTCAGGGCTTCTGGAAAAGCACGTGGTGGATTTGGAAAAGTCTCCAGCCACAGAGAAAGACCATGATGGAAGATCTTCATTTAGGGGATGACCTGGCAAGATCCTGACAGCTTTCAGCAGCTGTAGTCCTAGCCCAGGCCGGCCGCCTGCCGCTGTGCCGACGGCTGCGCTCGCCCTCGCTCCCCTGCCTGTCATTCTCAGCCCATATCAAATGAAAGAGGGACGGGGCAACCTTGGCAGCCTGCGTGACAGACGGGCAGGAGTGGGACCACAGGAGGAGCTGCTGAAAGCTCTGAAATTGCTGATGTGTCCCACAGCATGAAGGACACTTGCCATGCATAATGGATAGGATGCTGAGCATTTTCCCCAGTATCCCAGTTGGTCTGTGTACCACTTGCTGCCTGCTTCTCAAAAAGAGGAGGGAGGGGAAAGGAAGATAAAGGAAGAAGAAAAAAATCCCTGTGAAATTCTGTGACGTGGTATCAGAACAGCTCCTGTGTTTGGAAAGAGTTGCTTGTGTCTTTGCCACCTTCCAGAAGGATGCAAAAATAGCTTTGGCAAGCTGCTGCCTTGGCTGTGGTACCTGTGGTACCCAAGGCAGGGGGATATGGCTGGTCCTCTTGCTGCTCAGGTGGGTCAGGTCCTGGTACCAAAGGCTGAGCTTTCAGTGCCTGAAAATAAGGTGTTTGTGCTTTCTATTTAATACTCTGCATAAACAACTAAAATACATAGTGCCTAGAACCACCAGCAGAACCACTGGCAGCAGAGAACAGTTTACTGCTCGAAAACCAATATCCAAAACAACTTCAAACACCCCTGAGTTCTCCCCAGCACTAGGCACTAACTGAGCTATGGGCTTCATCTGTCATTCAGGAGCTCAGCAATGTCACTACAGCCACAGTGCACTGGAACAGAAACCAAAATCAAATGCAAATAAAATGGAACTCAGCTTTTCAAGGGGAGAGTTTGCATTTACACTTCATACCTAACAGCCTCAAGTGAGCTGCAGCAGTCCCTCTCCCTGCCAGTACCAAATGAGACTAAATCAAGGTCTCAAAAACTCACAGAAGTGCTTTTAGGTTTTCACAGAATCATAAAATGGGTTGGGAGGGAACTTCAAAGCTCACCTAGTCGAGCACTCCACATCACATTCAAGAATCCAGGTACCAAATTCAAACTGGGTTTCAAATTCTGCTTGTAAGTGTCAAGGCTGCTCTGGCACACGTGTAGCTGCCAGCCTGGTTACACTCTGCTCTCTCTCTCTGGTTACACTCTGCTCTCTCCCTCTGGCTCCACACTCCTGCACGATGAAGACAGGGTGAAGGTTCAGTTAGATTCTACAACATCTCCGTGTACACCACGGCAGTTTGGACAAGAAGCACAAACTGTGAAGAATTGATTTTCTTCAGTTTCCACCATGTGTGGAAACCAGGGGGGTTGAAACCAAATTAAGCTCCCTCAAATGTAATTAAAGCCATAAAAGCTATGAGGAAATTGAGGCTGTACCACATAGTGATGCTTCCATTTCTAAGTGGTTGGGGGGGAAAGAAAATGAATCCACAGGAACAAACACATTAAATTCTCTGTATTAGCGTAACAAAACAAGGAAGGGAATTCTTTAATCAGTTATGCTTTTTATGCCACCCAATTACCAAAGCCCCTATTTAGGACTCCAGTTTTTTCACTCCAAATCAACTCAAGGGCCACAAGAGGACTTACATTTCAATAGCTGAAGGGGACCTACAGGAAGGCTGAGAAGAGCCTGCTCGAAAGGGGCTGTGGTGATAGGATAAGGGCAATGGTTTGAAACTGGAGCAGAGTAGATTCAGGTTGGACGTCAGGAAGAAGTTCTGCACAATGCGGGTGGTGAAATACTGGGAAAGGTTGCCCAGGAATGTGGTTAAGGCCCAATCCCTGAAGACATTCAAGATCAGATGATGTGGCCCTGGGCAGCCTGATCTAGTTGGAGGTGTCCCTGGCTGACTGCAGGGGGGTTGGATGAGATGACCTTTGAGGGTCCCTTCCAACCTGATGCGATCTGTGAATCTGTAAAGGGTGAGATTTAGGTTGGCTCAGTGTGACAACAGGCAAGGAAGGAGAGCTGCTCCTGGAACAGCAGGAGAAGAGAACAGGTTTTGATTCTTAAAATACAACTAAATGTGCACTACAGCTCACAGGTTTGAAACTGGAACTAAGAAGAATAGTAAACCAGAGTCAGACAACTCTCTGACATTGTGGGTGCTAATAACAATGTTTCTTCATGATGCAGAAGGGGGAAAGCCACTGAATTCACAATGACTTTTTGTGAGAGCTCATTCCTTTATGAAAACATCTAGCAGGAGGTTCCATTTTTCCTCCCTTATTGCAGACAACAGAATTCCTACATCCTGAAATGAAGCACTACAGCCAGTCTGACACGAGCTCGTGTGCATGCAAAGTGAGCACAGCTTAAGAAGAATGGATTTTTGGCTTCAACCATTGATGCTATAAAGATATTTTAAGGCAAGGCTCCTCAATTGTTCAGCTGAAACAAAGATTTCTCACACACTTATTTCCCTAAAATGCTTCACCCTCAGATGTTCAAGTCTGCTTAATTTTATTGATCTCACAAGGTTCTCCAAGAGATGACACTTCACTCCCAGAGGTAATTTCCAAGCTGAATATCAATGTTTCTGTTCCTGTTCTTTACATTTTCTCTGCTTCTCTTGTTTTCTCTCTCTCATTTGGGAAGCCTTTAGAGGAAAAAAAAAAATACATGCAAAGAGCACCTGAACTTCAGCAACATAAATCTTCAGAGGATTGCTAAAATCCTTGATGATTGTGTCCAGGAGCTAAGTACTGCAAGGGACTCTGCCACTGTAAATATTTCCAGCGTATTATCTTGAAAGTAAAGAGAGAAAAGCACTATGATTTGATTCCAACACTGAAGATTACTTAATGCAAGGCTCTGTAGGCATATCACCAAAGGAAATAATGAAATACAGCGATTATTGTGCTCATCAGGTGCCCAATTTTCAGCCGCAGCAAAAGAAAGCCTCATAAATTTCCAACATCAGTTGAGATATATTGAAAAATCTCATAGAGAAGCACAGTTTCTTAGTGACTTCTTTTTATTCCAGGAAGTTCTCTAAGGGTACTGCAGCCAAGCTTTCTCCTCCATGCCCCTTTGCAAAAGAGCAAGGCACAGGAAACAAAGATTTTAGGATAAAGAGGCAGCTCGATCTCCAACCCAAATCCCCCTTGGCATTCCCCCCCCCCCCCCGCCCCCAAACAAGAAGCATGTGAAAAGTGAAAGAGAATCTGGGCAGTGGAGAAGGCACGGTGGAAGAGCTAGTTGCAAGAGCACAGAAGAACAAACACAGGGTTATCTGATGGCTTCAGGAAAAGGAAAGTGTAGGAGGAGGAAATAATATTAGTTACCCTGCAAGTACCATTCGCAAGTGGAGTCGGAGTGACTGTGAAAGGAAATATTGCAGCTCCACCAGCCCCCAAAGGGTTATAAATCATTGAGCCCTTGGGAGCAGGTAAAAAGAGAGAGAAAAAAAAACAGTTAAATAAATAAATAAAAAAGAAGTATTTCAATCATTAAATAATAAAGAACAGTGCTGAAACCTTCCTGGTGATAGCATGTGCAATCAGGTGTTGGCCAGACAGATGGACGGTGATTTACAGCCATGGCTTTGGTGGGGCAGGAGACTTTTTTTTCCCCTCTGTAAATACAAAAAGATGGATCTAATTTGGGAGCACTAGAAACCAACGTGGAGATCTGGATAAATTCTCTAATCTCACAACGAATTTTATCATTTTGGAGTTCCTGGCCAACACTTTGTGGTTTTCTTAAATAGTTTTTATGAGGCAAGGGGAAAAAGGATGAATGAGGTTTTTTTCCATTCATCTTGGAGGAACTGCAATCATGTTAAACCTGGGTTTCCAACTCAAAAAAAAAAAAAAGCAATTAGGTTAAACATGGAACACCCCAAAGACAAAAGTGATCATTGCAATAAATAATACCTGCCAGCCCCAGCAGCTACGGCAGCAAGGAGCTCGCTCCTTTAGTTCACTGGGAAACAGCGACAGGCTGCCAGCGGAATGCCACGGAACAAAAAGAGAGCAACAATTTATGATCAGTTAGAAAAGAATTCAAAGCTAACAGGAGTCAATTAAAATATCACTTCCAAAGTGAATGAAAAGAACACTGTGGTCTCCTTTTGGACTTGAAAAAAGAGCCTAGAAAATACACCCCTCCACACCCCCCCCCACCCCCCCCCCATTCCTACCCCCTTCTCCGCTGCTGCTCCACACAGCACCTTCCCAGTGCAATCTCCTGCATATAATCATTGGAGTGAAATAAAAATATACAGCTAGAATAAATTATTTAGAACACAGCAGAACATGTGAAACCTTAAGTGGCAGATGTTAACAGGAACAGGAGATTTTCACATAGTTTGGAGAAATGCTGCAAGTTGCTGACAGAGAAGACACAGAACAAAATTATCCTGTGAGCTAATTGAATTCCCACAGCTCCTGCAGCACAGAAAGGCTTTGGTGTAGTTACAGAACCTTCAGTTAAGAGAAATCTTTCACACAGGCACATACTTGAATGCACTGGTAATGAATTAGAATCCAGAGCAAAATTATTTACAATCCTAATTAAAGTAGGCTGTAATACAGGCTTTGGGATATTGATTGAGCTCCTCTAAAGCTGCAAGACGGACGACTCCATTGCAGGCAACCAAACCCTCACCCCCATCTCAAGAGGCTTTGTACCTCATAAAGGGCCCAAAGTCTTCAAATTAAACTTTGCTCCCAGTGTTAAATCACTGCTTAGGAGAGACAGCCACGGTAACATTTCCTCTGGTGAAATGATTTTTGCTTGCAATCAGATCGGGGTTTTTTTTCTCTGGGTGGAACTGCATTGATTTTTGCAGATTTGGTAGCATGGGTCCGACCAGCAAATTTAAAGAGGGAGCCCTGGTGCAAGCAAACCCATTTGTGCACCCTCACACATCCCTGCTTTCCTCCTGGGATGTCTTAAGCCACGCCTTGACCAAACAGGAAGAAGGAGAAAAAAACAGATGAAGGGCAAAGCCTTGCTGAAGTTACACCACTGGGTTGTTGGGGTGGGGTTGTTTTTTCTTGCTCTGAGATACAAAAACTCCAATTTTCCAGTTTTATGTTAGTGAAAGGTAATTATTTCAGAGTAGCCAGGCTGGCAGGGCAGCTGAAGACATTTTTTACATCATCTAGTTTCTTACACAAGCTTTGGGTATCATCAGACCTGAGAAAATAGCAGTGGGCTCTCCAGGTGCTCCTAACATGTCAGCATAAACTAAGGGTAGCAAAACCTCACACGGAAAAAAACACCCAGTCCCTGTGTTAAGGTGATGTAAAACCCCTGATGCCTCATTAGCTACACACAGTGCAGTGGAGCTCTGCCCACATTGCTCTGCTTATCACATGGAATTAAAGCAGATATTGATGTAAACCTCAGACTGCTGTCGTCATCCCCACGTACACCTTCTGTATGCCACAGCCAACAGCACATTCATTAGAGGGGTGGTTTGGGTTTTTCCAGTAAGCATTTGCTGAAGGAAATCTCAAATCTAAGAGGCATGTGTGTGTGAGTGGAATACACACATTCAGCTTCCAGCTGACAAACACCCCAAATGGTGTTTAGCACCAAAAACGAGCCTAAGAGTGGTTTAAAGATATGTGTATGAAGGCTCGATCCTGCAAGCCCTCATTTCATAGAGGTTTTTCCTATAAGCATTTGCTGAAGGAGTCTCAAATCCAAAAGTGTATGTGTGTGTGTTCCACTCTCACACACACACACTTAGCTTCCAGTTAACAAGCACCCCAAATGGTGTTTAGCACCAAAAACATGTTTAAGAGAAGTCTCAGGACATTAAATGCATGGGGGCTTGATCCTGCAAGCCCTCATTTCATAGAGGTTTTTCCTGCAAGCATTTGCTGAAGGAAGTCTCAAATCCAAAAGTGCATGTGTTCCATTCACACACACACACTTAGCTTCCAGCTAACAAACACCCCAAATGGTGTTTAGCACCCAAAATGTGTCCAAGAGTGATCTGAGGACATTAAATGCATGGGGGCTCGATCCTGCAAGCCCTCACGTTGGAGCTGGCAGGGCGGTGTTTTGCAGGCTGGATCATGGTAGTTGGCTGATGAGTGCTCAGCATTTAAAAGAGGCAATCTTCAAAATGTACCAAAAAGGAAAAAGAAAGAGAGACTTTCCTATGTATGAAATTGCTGTGTTTCCATAAAACCTCCTGGTAGATTTACTCCACTTGAAAATAAAAGCTTACTTGCAAAATGTTAATGCAGCCTCTCTCTCTGTATCAATTAGCACTATTACAGAGGGGGTGACCTCTCCCCTTTGCAGGCAATGATTAAAGGCCAGAAATGTTATTGATTTTTCTGTTAGCTTGATTTCCTCCAGCCATCTCACCAGCCAGAATTCTGCTACTCACCCTGCTCACCGCCCAAGGAGCTTCACCCTGTCCAGGAACACCGCCTGCAAAACCGCTCTGCCATCGATTACTCGCACAACTCCCCAACTTAATTCATTCCATTCATCTAGCAACAATTTATTAATAAAAATGGGCACTACTGATCTGCCAGCAGCACCCAGATGTCCAGCTCTAGGTTCTGCTGTTACAGTGAGGCCAGCAAAGGCAGGAGCTTCACGGTCCTCCCTCGGAGAATTACAGCCACGTTTGGGAAAGGCTTGCGGAGATGATTTTACACCAGGTGTAAAATCCTTATTACTAAAACAGATGTAAAAAGCAGCATTAGGTCATGCTAATGCAGTGCTCATAACACAGTAGCTACTGGATAAACAACAGTTTATGCCTCATCCCCCAATATCTATAAGCCAAGCACTGGAGAGCGCTGTTAAAGATGGATTTCTTTCCCCCCTTACTATTTCCCACCTCCCAACTGAGATCAATTTTTGTCCTGGTCACATTGTGGATGTAACCAAAAGCGTGGTGGTTTCACCTCTCCTACAGCTGAAAGAGAGAAGCAGCTCACACAGCTGTTGTTTGGTTCCCAAAATTCTGTAGTCAAATCAGCACAAAAAAAAAAGAGGACAAGAAAAAAAGCTTTAAAAGTAACCACTGGATTTTTGCCTCAGAAGGCCACCAGCGCAGGAAGAGCTCTAGCAACCACAGTTAGCCAACTGACTAGATCAGCACCAATTCTAGCCACAACTTATTTGTTGATTTTTTAGCAATCCTGTTTAACCTTTTCCCAAAGAAAACAGAGAAGAAAAAGCAAAGCAAGCGAGAGAGAGAGAAAAGGATGAAAAGTTGTGGCAGATGAAGGAAAAGTTCGAAGCAGAAGGGAGAAGGCTGACTACAGCAGGAAAGCTTTGCCCTAAACTAATCCACGTTTATTAAACAAAACAAACCCCAAGATTTAAAGCATTGTGCATTACAAAATGCACTCACTGTAATTCCACTCACAGGGATGTATTTCTCCTCTGTCAAGCTTCATTTTTTTTTTTTTTCTCTTTTCCTGCTGGATCTAGATCTTGATTAAGCCAAATAGTTGTGGGGCTTTTTTTTTTTCCCCCTGGTAAGTTATCTCCAGCTTGCCTACAGGAATACATCGCTATCTGAAAAGACTCCTAATGCTCTCCCGAGGGCAACGGTGCTGAATAAACAGCAGCTTGGGTTTTTTATTTATATTCATGTTTTAAATAGCTTTTAAAACATTCTAGGAGAGATGACTTTTATTTATAGCTGAGATTTTTGCCTGTCACATTTTTAAACAAAGGGGGGGGTGGGGGGTGGGGGGGGTGGAGAAGAGGAGAGAGCGGCTCGGCCGCGCGCAATAGGCGTGGGGCGGCCAGCGGGAAGGTGTACGATTCCCAGAAAGGGAGAGAGCAAATGATAAACCTCCCATCCTCTTTGCTCATTCCTGCCTTCTCCCTCTCCCTGCTGTTCAAGCTGAGATTCGTGTGTGGTGGTGCAGCTCTTTCAGAGCAGCGCACCCCACCGCCGAGAAATCTCCCCCGAAACCTCGGCGGCGGCAGCTCCGAGAATAAGGAATTAGAAAATGTGACATTTGACAGGCAGCGGATAACAAGGTGCAAAAACTGCAAAGTTCCTGTAGGTAGAGAGAAAGCAAAGCAATGTAGTGGAAGAAAAAATTCCTGACAGCTCTGACACATGGGACCTATTTTTCTCCTCGATGCACATGTAGTTCTCCTGCGAGTATAATGAGAGTTGTGCGCATATGGTGAGGAGGAAAGGTTACTCCGTGCAGCAGGCTGCAGGAGTCCCCCTTGAAAAATATCATGTCCAAAAAAAACACCCCAAAAAACATGGTATAAAGATGTTTTTTGATAACTTTTTGAGGTGACTAACCTGTCTGGCAAAGGTCACTTCAAAGGAGGAGTAGGAGAAGGCAAATGTTTATCACGTCTCGGCAAACGTCTAACGCCTCAAAGCAATCAGTTGTCTGCTCGACGGAGAACTCCTCCAATCCCAGTCCCCAAAGCAACAGCTGCATCAATCCAGCAGAAAGCAAGGACAAAAGGATTGACTGCAAAACCTGAGATTTCTGTGATTACAAACTGTTGGTGAAGTACCCAAATGCCTCCTTTTAACATCATCAATGCACTAAGCTGGGAATGGGGACAACAAAATCTCCTCCTTACTCCAGATCAGCAACAGGACCTTCCAGGGAGAGCTACTGAAGCACAACAGCAGGTTAGCTGTGATCAAAATACTTGTACCTTACACTGCACAGAGGTTCAGGCACGGACATGTGTTACTCTGGCTGTGAGGAAATCTCCTGGCTGACAAACCAGGGGACTGCCACTGTAGCACTGGGATTCCCATTCTGCTCTGTTACCCAGGCAGCAGTTACAGGGCTAAACTTTGCACGTATCAGATGCTAGCTGGTGGTGAACTTGCTTCTCTGCATTTTAGACACCACTATTGCTCTTAAAAATGATAAACAAGGCCCTCTTAGCATAGAATAAAGGAGTCCCAAGAAAGGTTTGGGTTTGAAGGGACCTTAAACACCATCCAGTTTCAAACCTCCTGCCATGGACAGGGATGCCTCTTATTAACTTGGTTGCTCAAGGCCCCATCCAACCTGTCTCCTCTTCCCTTTGGCAGACCAGAGCATGTTCCTCTGCACTATAATAGTTACAATCCACACCCACAAAAGAGCTTCAGCCACCAAAGTGTCACTGAGAGCACACTTTCCCCTGCTCAAGTTGCAGGCTATTATTTTCAGTGCTGCTTTTCAGAGCATTCCATTTCTAGTTTGGTTTTGGGGTTTTTTTTTAAGCTCACCCCTCGGTACAGCACTAATGTGTTCCACAAAAGCAGACTCCATCTCCTCCCAGGTGCAGGAGAGTCCCTTTTCTGGAGGTGAAAACATCTGTGGAGCTCACAGAGCAGCCCCAGGCTCCCTGCTGAGCCCCACTGCAAGGCTGAGGGAGGAACTGGCTTTTCATCTCCATCGCTGGAGCCATCAAACACTTCTTCAACACCACTCCCAAAACTTCAGCTCACGCTTTCCTGCGCTCACACGGTGCCTCTGGGATGGGGCAGGACAAAGAAGATACTCTCCAAGCCACCCGAAGCCCAGCAGGATTTTCATCCCCAATTTTCAGTGGACCACAGACTATTAAAAAGGCTGCTGGCTGGTGGAGGTATGGAAGATGGACACCCAACATTAAGCCAGCAAGCTAAAAACTCAGCTCAGAGGCAGTTCTGCTTAGCTGATCCTGACACGCCTGCCTGATCAAGGGGAAAAACAAGACCTGCAATTGTTTAGCATGGGAGGGCTGCTCAAAGCAAGAGAACATCTTATGTGAAAATCAGAATTCTTATAAACCTTTAGCATCAGGCTGCACCTCCCAGCCAAGGGAGAACAAAAGCCTGGCCTCCAAATCCAGGTTTCTATGATTAAATGGGCTTTCTGTTCACTTTAGAGATGCCAAAACCTGCAGCCACACAGCACTGCAAATGGAGGGATGCACCTTTCACAGCAACTCAAAAGGGAACAATTCCTTCCCCTTTCAAGAAGTCACTTGGATTCACAGATTACTATATCCTTTTGACTGTTAATTCTTAGGAACATTTCTCAGCTCAGATGAAATCCCATCCCTAAGAACTAATCATCACAAGGGGCAAGAAGAAAACCACCTTCAGCACAATCTATCCAGACAATTGCACCTTGCCAAAAAAAACTTCATCAAGTTCTTTTTCAAAGTTTAAGGCAGATTCACTCTTAAAGCAACTATTAAAATGTGAACTAAATAAATGATCACTTCAGCACTCCCCCCACACCTTCTCTGCAGAGTTTTCCTCTAAACAGTTTTCCAACCTGGTTAATTCTGTATTCTGCAGTCTGTAGTCTGTATTTTCTCACTAGAAATTGCACCAAAGCTGATAAAGAGGCTTCACTGTCCACAGCCCAGACACACCAAGCCAGCATGAAAGCAAGTGCCCACTCCTGCCCTTGCCAGCAAGCCTTACTTGGCCTAGGAGAAGGAGCACTGGGTGTAAGCTGCAGCACAGGAGGTTCCACCTCAACACAAGGGGGAACTTCTTTACTGTAAGGGTCACAGGGCACTGGAACAGGCTCCCCAGGGAGGTTGTGGAGTCTCTTTCTACGGAGACTTTCAATGCCTGTCTGGATGTGTTCCTGTGTGACCTGAGCTAGATTGTATGGTCCTGCTCTGGCAGGGGGCTTGGACTCGATGATCTCTTTGGGTCCCTTCCAACCCCTGTGATCCTGTGAAGAGCTGAGAAGTGACAGGAGGGAAACTATTCTCCAAATGTGATCTATCTTCCTGGTCCAGATCTTCATAGATTAATAGAATGAACACAGGTCTCACCCGAACAGAGTCAAGGGGGAGAATCCCCTCTCTTGACCTGCTGACCGCACCACGACAAAGAGGTGCGTGTTTTCTGCACCACAATACTATCTCTCACATAGGAAGACTGAACTTCATGAATGAATCAGAGCACAGATGAATCAACTCTGCCTCCTGAAGTGGAGAACTAAGGCTGTCAATTTGAAGCCGTGCACTTCATTCTGTATGCAGCAACCTATTAGGTAAGGTTTTGCTGTTTAATGGTCCCTCCCTGCAGACTCCAAAACACACACCGAGCTTGTTCAAATTAACCCTGCAAAAAAGGAGTGGGAGCCAGTGCAGAAAGCCTGTCTGAAGAGCTGGCTCTTATGAAAGGTACAGACTAATACGTAATACATAATATCCTGTACAACAGACCAGTCAGAGCTGTTAGAGCACTGGAAAATGAGGAAAGGTTCCCAGATGTGAAGATGAGCCCGTCCATAAATTACAAAGGGAAAAATAAGGTCCTGCACCAGTGTGGTCTAACAAGGGCTTTGGCAAGTGTCATACAGAAAGGCTGTTAGCTTGAATTAAATGTTGACACCCACCAAAGGCAAAGGTAACAACCCCCTGAAGTGGGTCTTGCTGACATTCCGGCCCCTCCACAGCCACCCACCCACTGCGCTCCCCAGGTCTGCAGAGCTGGCGGTGAAGCTGGGAGGTGTGGGATGCGGGCGCCAGCCCTGGGGTTACAGCCCAGCCAGCTTGGGGTTCTCACCCTGTGGTGCTCACTCAGTGATTTAAAGCAGTGAGGTGATTTTGAGGAGCACCCCAGGAATGCCAGTTTCCACCTCCGGTGTGGCTGAGTACTGCACTGGTGTGGGTAGGGCTGGGCTGGCAGCAGGGTGGGCAACAGGCACCAAGGGTAGCACCAAGGGCCAAGGGTACAGAAGTTTCACCTGCAATAACTTTCACAACAGTGGTCTTAAGTCACTGTCTACATGGAAAAAAAAAGATTAATTTGCTAATGAAAACAAGTTTAGTACCAAATAAGAATTGTCAATGAGGTTTTTTTGACCGTGTGCTGTCTTTTGTGCCAAGTTCTTCTGCCCAGGTAACAGCTCCTGCTTCTCTGCACTGCAACAATCGAGTCACACTACCTGTGGTTCCCAGCAGCACAGGACAAAGCTTAAGCAGCAAAAGTGACTTTCCCTGAAACAGCAAGTGCCAATTTGAAACAAAACAAACTCACAGTGTACTTTTAGTTATAAAAATGTATTAAAGACAAGGGAACAAACAAGACATGAAATACTCAGCAGACCATTTCTGGCAGTAAGGAGGGGGCTGCTTGTTTTCTCCATGCAAACATGGATGCCCCCTGCCCCAGACACTGCCTTTTGCCGTTTGGGATTCTGGATGCAGGGCAGTTCTCTAGGTTCCAAACCCCGATCCAGAGTTTGCAGACGCAGCACCCACACACCCCAGCTCCAAGGGTGCACAAGCCCACAGCACAGACAAAAGCACTCCAGGCCAGCAGCAGCTCAAGCCCCCAGCACGGGGATTGTGTGCACCTCTGCCAGCGTTCACCAGCCCCACGGTACAGGGCACACCAGCAAAAACAACCCTGAGCCTTCCAACGTTTATTTAACCAAGATTTCCAAACTACTCAAGAAATCATTTCTCACTCCACCACACTCCACAACCTAGATGGTGATCTTAAGTTATTTTGACAGAAGCCTTTTCAAGTTCTCCACAGCAGAGACGGGGGGGAAGCCAGGCGGCTTTACCTCCAGGAACTGCACAATCTGGGGCTGTGGGCTTTGTGTCTTTGTGGTTTGCTGCTGTAATTTCCAAACCACACACAGCGCCGGAGTCTTAGACCACTATTAGGAGCGCGACTTTGGAATAAATTAAGAACACTCGTGGGAAGGGGGAACCAAACTTTCATGTGGCTTCCTGGAGGCTGTTTTGGCACTGGGGGGGGAAAAAAAAAAATTAACAATATATCAGAGACTACACAGTAGTGGCTTGGTAATAAACTAACCTAGAGAGGGCCTTACAACCACTGTCAGGAGCTCGGTGACGTGGACACAAAACACACGCGGAGTGAAATCATGGTCCTGTGTCATTCCAGGGCGCGATGTGAGTTTGTCAGGGCGGGCAGAAATACACACCAACAGAGATGGCTGCACGACTGGGAATGAAACTGCTGAGGGCTACAGAGCAAGGCTTATCCTCTGCAGCTTGCTGCTTCTCATTGTTATTATTTAATGCATTAAAGAAAACTGTTTATTTTACAGGACCCCGGCCCTGGCAAAATAAATGTCTCGTTACTCGGGTAATAAATGCAGAGCAAATGCATAGAGCGAATCGTAAATCTGTGAGATAAAGCAGAACTGTTCAGGTTTCCCCACCAGAAAACACTTGCTGTTTACCAGGCATAAAAATATACACACCACAAGCCCCTTTATTTATTTATTTTAAAGTTGAATTAAAAGGGTCTATTCCTGGCAATTACCAGGCAGTTTCCCTCCAGTTTTCCATCTTCTTCTTCTTGTTTTCTGGTGGATAGACAATGATTTAATTCATGTTTTAATTATGTTACAGAGAGATTATTATTCTGTAACAGATAAATAGCATGAAGTCAGTCAGAAGTTATTTCAGGCATTACCAAGTCACTGAGACTCCCTGCTAATAGGGTTCCTTTCTTTCCCAGCATTTCCCCTGTCCCCCTACGACTGTAAGAAAGCCCTGCACAATCGCATGGAAAATGCAGCTCCACGCTTCTCCACGGGAAACCCAAATTGGCTACGCACCAACCACATCAGTATTCAGAGATGTACACACAAAAAAAGGAAGGGGGGGGTTAAAAAATAAAAAGAAGGAAAAAAAAAATCAAATTAAGCTGACTGTCTCCTGGCACTTTTGATTACTGCAATTATAAACCCAAAGAAGTTCCCATGTTAGCGGCGATGCCAACAGGGCGATGAATTAAATACGCTTTCACTAGGAGATGTCTCCCTCTGAGGTTCACTGCCCTCCTGTTTTCTAGCAGGATGGAACAATATTCATATTTAGCTCTGTAGGACATAATCCCACTCCTGCTAAAGACAGCGTAAAATCTACCGTGGATTTCTGTCCAGGCGGACGAACGTCGGGCAAAGAAAACACAAAGAGAATAAAACTAACACGGTACCCCCAGGGGAGAAAATGGTATAGGGTACAGTGCAGGGCATAAACAAACTTCCAACATCTAGAAACCAATCATTTTCCCACACCTTTTACATGACATAATCAAACCTAGAGTTTAGAAATGGTCAAATACAGTTGAGAACAATCTGAAGAGTCTGAACAATCTAACAGAACAATCTATAGTGTTTAGAACAAAAATAGTTTACAGATTCACAGATTGCATTGGGTTGGAAGGGACCATCAAAGGTCAGCTTGTCCAAGCCCCCTGCAAGTCACCAGGGGCACCTCCAACTAGATCAGGCTGCCCAGGGCCACACCGCATCTGATCTTGAAGGTCTCCAGGGATGGGGCCTCAACCACATCCCTGAGAAACCTTCTCCAGCATTTTACCACTCTCATTGTGCAGAACTTCCTCCTGATGTCCAATCTGAAACCTTCCCTTGCTCCGCTTTCAAACCATTGCCCCTCGTCCTATCACTACAAGCCCCTCTAAATAGTCCCTTCCCAGCCTTCCTCTAGGTCCCCTTTCAGATATTGAAATGTAGCTCAAAGATCTCCCTGGAGCCTTCTCCTCTCCAGGCTGAATTCTTTCAGCCTGTCTTCACAGGAGAGCAAAAATAATACTGGAAAAAAATATAAAGTAATTAACAAGAAAACATTAAAAAAAACAACCAAAAATAACCACCAAATAATAACCAAAACCCCAAATAATTCAGCACCCAAATAATTCAGCACCAACAAATCTACAGTTTAATTTTGTAATTAAAACCTTATTTTGCTAACCAAAGTGGTTTCTTTCCCCCCCGTCCCCGCTCCAAATCACGCCAAAGAGCCGCTGAACGCTCTTCAAAACATCTAAAAGCCCAGGCTAGGATTTACTTAACCTGTCTAAAATCTTCTCCTGTTTGTTGGCAGAAAGCTGTTCAAGGGGACCTTCAATTAGTTCAGAAAAGGGCGAAGAGTCCCCCGAGAGCGCGAGGAGAAAACGCGAAGGCTGAGGGCATGTTGTTCGCTGGGATCTCCGTCCCCCCTGCCCCCCCCCCCGCCCCAAGCAAACACAGATGTACGATTAAAAGGCCAATTAAAGGCACATTAACCTTTAACCAAAAATATAACAGTAGTTTAAATTAGTCAAGCAAGTCAGAGCAGAATGTTATTTCAAACTCCTTTTCCTACGCAGACTTCTTTCAAGCGCTTATCCATTCAGTTTTGTTTTATGAGGGCAACGCTGCCCATAAAATGAACATTTTTGAGGTTAACACATGGCTAACTTGGAGAAACAATGTTTGCACAAGAATGTAGGGAGAAAGAAGGGAAAAAAAAGAAACAGCACCTAAAACACACACACAAAAAAAAACCACCCAACCCACACTACTCCAAAAGCCAGACTGCGCCACATATCTGCGAGATATATTTGACGTGTTCGGAAAGTAAAGGTGGCAACGCAAATTTAAACCAGGATTCGCTTCTGGCTGGAGTCATTTATCAGCAAGGGCAGGGAGGGTGTGTGTTTCTGTAGTGGAGGCTGCCACTCAGTTCTAACCCTCAGTGCTGTTGTATTAAACTCTTAATTTGAGCCACCAACCAGAAAAGCTCAGCTGATTCTGTGATTCCGTGAAATGTGCAGGGGTTATTCTGAAGTTTAATGGTTGAAACAGAAGGTCCTCAACAATGTACCACATTAGGCATAGCAGCATAAATTAAGCCTTGGAGTAACACCTAAAAAGGAGATGTAACAGTAAAACGCATTCAAGCTGCTTAAAACAAGGAGCGGAGTGAGTGATGCACAAAATACAGGGAGCAGGAACACCACCCACCCCCACCACCCCCCAGTAATGAATCCACAGAAGCACCTCTCCCCGTCCCAGCCTTTTTCCTGCTTGACATTGAATTAGCATTTACTACCCCAGCAAGAGCTCCGAGTGGCAAACCCTTGAATGGTGCCTGCTTGATGGCTTGGCTCCTGCTCGAGGTGTAACGAAGGAGATTTGGGGAGCAGAGGGCGCAGGGGCGTCCCGGCCGGCCCAGCGCCGGGCTCCCAGCCCGCGGCGAGCTCCACAGCCAGCCCCTGCCCCGCGCCCCGGCCCCGCACCTCTAAAACAAAGAATTAATTCTGCATTCACCGGGGGTTTGGAGACGGTGCTTAATATGATTAGTGCTGCTGTCTGCCCAACTTAAGTGCTGACGTGTGCTTTAAAAGCTGAAAGTGGAGCGGATGTCTTCTGCTACCCAGAACATTAGAGCTGAAGTCTTCTCAGAGGGCAGAGAATAAAGATGGAATCCATTCACAAGGGGCATAAAAGAAATGCCAATACCCTGCCACATACTCCTGACCAGTACAGCTCTGCCTTGTTTTCTCCTGAGGTTTTGGTGGTTTTTTTTTTTGGTGGGGGTGGTTTTGTTGGGCTTTCCCCCCCCCCCCCCCCCCCCCCCCCCCCCCCCCCTTTCCTTTACTATTGCCAGCAACAACAAAAACATATTTTCCTGTTAATTTTTTCATCAACAACATTTGCAGCAGATTCTCTGTGACCTGCCCTGAGCAGTCCTGTTTTGCAAAGGGGTTGGAATCAAGGATCTCTGGAGGTGCCTTCCAACCCCTAGCATTTTTCTATGCTTTTATTCTGTATGGGTTTCTTACACTCTGCCTAGCTCCTAGTTGGTACCATCCAGCATATTTGCTGCGGCTTCTCAAGTTAGTTCTCTTAAACATAATTCAATAACAGCAGTCAGGTTTTATTTTGTAGTGGTGGGAGGAAAAAAACAACAAGGAAGTTGTATGAGCAGAAAAAAGGTTGTATGGGCAGAGAAAAAACATCGCGTGAAAAAGAAAAAACATTGTATGGGCAGGGGAAGAAAGTTGTGTGGGCAGAGAAAGAAGAGTGGGCAGGAAAAAAGACGCAGGGGCAGAGAAAAAAAGGTGCAGGGGCAGGGAAAGAAGGGTGATTGGGCAGGAAAAAAGGTTGTATGGGCAGGAAAAAAGGTTGTATGGGCAGAGAAAAAAGGGGGATTGGGCAGGAAAAAGGGGGACTGGGCAGGGAAAAAGTACTAAGAGCAGGAAAAAAATGTTATATGGGAAGAAAAAAAAAGTTGCATGAGCAGGAAAAAAGAATGTATGGACAGAAAAATGTTGTATGGGCAGAGAGAAAAGGCTGCATGGGCAGAGAAAAGGTTGCATGGGCAGAGAGAAAGGTTACATGGGCAGAGAGAAAAGGTTGCATGGGCAGAGAGAAAAGGCTGCATGGGCAGAGAGAAAAGGCTGCATGGGCAGAGAAGAGGTTGCATGGGCAGAGAGAAAGGTTACATGGGCAGAGAGAAAAGGTTGCATGGGCAGAGAGAAAAGGCTGCATGGGCAGACAAAAAAGGCTGCATGGGCAGAAGAAATGAGCATGAAAAGTTGCATGGGAAGAAGAAAAGTTGTATGAGGGGGAAAAAAAGGTGTATGGGCAGAGAAAAAAGGTTGTATGGGCAGACAAAAAAAAAGTTGTATGGGCAGAAGAAAAGTACTATGAGCAGGAAAAAAATGTTATATGGGAAGAAAAAAAGGTTGTATGAGCAGGAAAAAAGGGTGTATGGGCAGAGGGGAAAAGGCTGCATGGGCAGAGGAAAAAAGGCTGCATGGGCAGAGGAAAAAAGTTGTGTGAGAAGAACAAAGCTGCATGGGCAGGAAAAAAAGTTGCACGGGCAGAGAAACAAAAGTTGTAGGAGCAGAAAAAGAATCACTTGTTTGGGCAGAGAAAAAAACTGTATGGGCAGAGAAAAAAATTGTATAGGAAGGGAAACAAAAGTTGTAGGAGCAGAAAAAGGACCAGTTGTACGGGCAGAGGAAAAAAAAAAAGTTGTATGAGCAGAAAAAACAAACCATTGTATGGGCAGAAAAAAAGTCATTAAATTAATGACTTGAAGATGTTTACCTGAAGCAAAAGGTTAAAAAAATTGTACAAAAATCTGCCCTGAAAATTATTTTGACAGGGTTTGGGGGTTTAATGCCACACTCACTGCTCCAGCTATTTAAATCTCTGTCAAAGGAACCTTTTATTTGTGTGTATTTGCTTGCAATCGATTGCTGAAGAGCCTCTAAAGAGGAAGCTAAATGTTAATTAAGGTTAGCTTTCAAAACACAGCCCCAAATCCTACAAATGTCTCAGGAGTAAATTCCTCTCTTCTTTTCAAAGCTGCGCAGCCGATGAACTTGAAATTCAACTTCTGAGTTTGACATTCCAAATTGGTTTAATGCAGTGAAGGCAAAAGCTTCACAAGTTCGCTGCAGACGGGGTCCTCGAGCGGCTCCTCGGCCAGCGCCGCTCCGGCCGCCGCTATCTTGCAAGATAAATCTACGGCGCTGAGCCCTGCGCTGACAACATAGAGCGAGGACACTGATTATGGCTTTGGGAGGACCACCCTGAAGCACAGCCCCATGAACTAACTCTCCTCCAGCAGCACCAGCGACCGGGGCACATAGAGAGAGAACACAGAGACTGAAAATGCAATTGCTTACCAACAGTGTCAAGCAGAATTCCGCACGCTCGGAGAAGACAAAGCACAAACACTTAGTGCTCAGTAGATGGTATCAGTGCTGCTTGATGCTCCTGCTACTCCAGTCCACCAGCAAATCTGTCTCTGCCCTAGTTCAAGTGGGTTTTGCTACAACTAATATTCCTGAAGAAGAAAGGCACTTGCCATTTATATGCATGAAGACATCTTCATGGCCTGGATAGCACTGAAGTTGCTTTCTAGCTGCTACACATTCCCAAGTCTTTCTGCACCAGCCGCTGCAGGCAGAGCCTGCCCGGTGAGCACTTCCACCTCCCCAGTCACATTTATGCTTTGTTTTCACTGCATCTGGTTTAAAATGTCACAGAAGACTCAGTGTTGAAAACCATCAACCAGATGAGCCCTCTGTTCCCTCCACATCCAAGCCTTGGTTATGTTTCTAAGGTTCTCTAATGGCTCTTCAAGCCCACAAACACCCTGGGCTACGCCTGTGCTCTTTGGGGCATGACACACAACCCTGCAAGCCCCAAACCAAGCCAGACATAAAAGCAGGGAAGCTGAAAGAGGCCATCCTGCTCCTCCACTACCTGCAGCTGTTCCTTTGGAGCTGAAAGATTAAAATCTCAGCAAGCAGGGGGTTTCCTACATCCCACTGCTGGGGTCCTACAGGATCCACAAAAGCAGAGAGCGTGGCCAAGCAGAGCAGCCCTGGGCCCATATGGTTTGACTTAACATGAACTGATTGAAGGTATTTGGACCAGTTCTGCAGCTAACTCACATGCACCTGTTACACCCATTAGCAGCACCTACAACCTACTGCAAACACAAGGCCACGGGCCCGTGGATGTAAAGCTCAAGCAGATTACATTTCACGTGCTTAGCACTGGAACAGAAAAGATTTATTTATCAATTTCACAGTTTCCTTGACATAAACCATTTGCATTAAAATAATTCCACCTGATAGGCCATAAAAATAACATTTAAATGCTCTTAATTTATACCTTTGGAGAGAGGAAAAAAAAAAATCCACTATTCCTTTTATCAGCTGGGCAAAAAGCATGTGGCAGCATCCAGCTTGCATTATTATTTGCATGTTTTCCAGAGCCAAACCATATGAACCATGAGAGAAAGTTCTCCTGCCTTTCTAATAGCAACTAACCAGAACAAAGGAAGCAAATTTATCCAACATGTATTCACTTTGTTTGGATGCATTCATTGTTTTTTGCTCTGGCAGCTGGTCACCAGTGTGTTTGTTCTGCCTTGGAAAAGCCTAGTCCCAGGTTCACACATCAGCCTGACACTCATTTAGCCTCTGTTTTGGGGCCACTGGGGGGAAATAGAGAGATAAAAAGGTATGGTGAACAAAACCAGTGTAAACAACCTATCAGGGGCACAGCAGTACAGAAAACAGGCAGCTATGACTGAGTCTGGTGTAGCTGAAGGTGCCCCTGTCCATGGCAGGGGGTTGGAAGCAGATGATCTTTAAGGCCCTTTCCAACCCAAACCATTCTGTGATTCTATGAATTCTGAAATCCTCTTTGCCTTTGGGCTACTACCGAATGGCAAACACAATTGGCTGGGAGACTGAAAACATTTTATTAGAGTAAGTGATATGGGGGGGGGGGGGGGCGGGGGGGGGGGCAGATGGGGAATTAAAAAAAGGGAAAGTTTTTGCCCACACCAGTGATCCTCCAGATCTGAAACAGATGGAGCTGCTCAGCTGAGCTGGGGCAAGGGGAGGAGAAAAGTCAGCTCTCCAGTGAGCGCAGCTGCGTTGCAGCTAAAGCACACAGGCATTGCCTCCACCCAAACAGTAAACATCCCACAATGGGCACCAGCAGCAAAGACCGCAGTGACTGGGGAGAAAGCCTGATTTTTAGGGCAGAAGCCATCCTGCTAGCCAAACACATGGAGCAAATTTTGGATCCCTTCAACAATGGGTTAACCTTGAAATCTCCAGGCTGAAGTCTTGAGAGCCTCCCTCCATCCCCACTGCAGTTGAATGTCTTCTGTCTCCGTGACAGCGGTTTAAAAATCAATATTCCCATGTGTCAAAAGCAACACTCCAGTAATTTGAGTAGCTAAACCATGGAGCACTCTTGGAGCATTCCTGTTAGGGCAAGGCTGCTCCAAGTCGTCGGCGCCTTCTGCAGCAGCGTTGGGCTCACAGCTCCCTGTTGGCTCTGCTTAAGCTTTACACAACCTGCGTGTGCTTAACCCATGTAAATCAAAGCTCTTATTGATGTCCCCACATCAAGAAGTGTGTAGCTCAAATCATAGAATCATAGAATGGTTTGGGTTGGAAGGGACCTTAATGGTCATCTAGTTCCAACCCCTCTGCCATGGGCAGGGGCATCTTCCACTAGACCAGGCTGCTTAAGGCCTCATCCAGCCTGGCCTTCAACACTTTCCACTCCCAAGTGCAAAACCAGGGAAGAGCTGGAGGCACTGACAAGCCTTCCCCAGGAGTGCTCATCATCCTTGTGGGTTCTGCACAGCCATACTCCCCAGAGAATAAGAAACAGGTCTCAGCTCCTGCCACCTCCCACGCCAGGCATCCTCCTCCCAGCGCTGCCATCAGTCAAACAGGGCCAGGAAGAGATTAATAAGGAGGTCCCACGGCCCGATGGGGCTGAGACAGGAAAAGCATCAAAGAAACCTGCTGAAGAGAAGATCCTTGTGTCAGATAGCCTTTTGGCCTGCCCCAGGATGGTCTTACGTGAGAATCTAGGAAAATCAAGCTTGTTCAGGATTTAAAATAAGTGGGGAAGGCTTTTTCCCCCCTTGCTTACAGAAGTGCTGTTTATTTTCAGCACTGATCAGGCACTGAAAGGTTGTGCTTTTCCACATTTTCTTTAGGGAACGTCGAGCCAACCACATCCCACCTGGAAGAACAGTGGATCTCAGCTTTGGGGATGCTCTGTGGACCTTGCACTCAATGCCAGTGACGTCTCAAGCCATAAAAACAGACTTGCAGATTAACTCCTGCACCACTCCTGCATCCCACCAGCAGAAGCCCTTTTGAACACGCTCAGCAGCTGGGATCCGTGTGCCTGCCCTCAAATGTAAAGATGTATTCATAAATAAGTCAGAACCCATCACAATTAAGCTACTTTCAGTATCCAAGATCATAGTCACAATCAAAGAGATGATTTACTCTGAAGATCTCAAGTGACATCTGCTGAAATAAAAAAATACAGTTGGGAAGAAGACTGTAAAAAGATGACTGCGTTACTACCAATAACTTTTACATCTGTCATTAATTTTCACTTGGTTTTATCTGCTCCCCCAGCCTGCATCCAATTTCACATTGCCTTGTGTTTTATTACCATCCCAATGCGGATCCCATCAACTGAAAAGGCTAATAATGGCCTAGGAAATGCAGCAAACAGCCAAGGATATTGTTTCCCTTCACTTAGCAGAGCAGAAGGACTTTAGGCAAGTGGCACAAAGGGGTGCTGATGGTCTTCAAATGTCGCTTTCCACAATGCGGAGACGCTACAGATACACAGTCAAAGAGTTGTGTGGGTTGGAAAAGACTGCTAAGGTCAAGTCCAACCATCAACCCAACACCACCATGGCCACTAGGCCATTTACCCAGGTGCCATGGCCACAGGTTTCTGGAATCATAGAATCAACAAGGTTGGAAAAGACCTCAGAGACCATCAAGTCCAACCTGTCACCCAACACCTCATGACTACTAGACCATGGCACCAAGTGACACGTTCAATCCCCTCGTGAACACCCCCAGGGATGGGGACACCACCACCTCCCTGGGCAGCACATCCCAATGGCTAACAACTCTCTCTGTGAAGAAATTTCTCCTCACATCCAGCCTAAACTTCCCCTGGTGCAACTTGAGACTGTGTCCTCTCGTTCTGGTGCTTGAACTGCCTTGAACACAGCCTGTTCCCTGACCACTCTCACAGCAAGGAAATATTTCCTCACCTCCAACCTAACCCTCCTCTGGCACAACTTCAGGCCATTTCCTCTCATTCTGTCACCTGATACCAGAGACATGAGACCTACCCCCACTTCACTACAGCCTCCATTCAGGGAGTTGCAGAGAGGAATGAGGTCTTCTCTCAGCCTCCTTTTCAGACTAAATAATCCCAGTTCCCTCAGCTGCTCCTCACAAGACCTGTGCTTGTGGAATAGATTGCCCAAGAGGACTGTGGATGCCTCCTCCCTGGGGGTGTTTAAGGCCAGGCAGGCCTTGAACAGCCCAGTGTAGTTGAGAGACATCCCTTCCCCTGGCTGTGAGATTGAAGTAGCTGATCTCTAAGGTCCCTTCCAACCTAAACCATTCTATGATTCCATGACTTTGGACCCTTCACCCTCTTTGCTGCCCTTCTCTAGACACACTCCAGTAACTCAACATCCTTTCTATAGTGAGGAAACGAATCCAGTGTGTAAATCAGAATTCCCCCCCCCACAAAAAAAACCCCAACAAACCTAGAAAGGGTTAATTAAGTTACACTTCTTGAACTGCTTAGTGAATGACGTTGAAACGGCACAGAAACGTCGTCTGGCACGGCATACCCTGGACAAACTTCCCCCAGTGACCATAATTTAAGGCTACTTTTAAAGAGCCTTCTAAAGCTCAGTGCCACAGCGAGCTGTTGAGCTCTGTAATTGTATCTCTCTTGCCTTCCTCCCCTGAAAATACCCCCACACTCCAAAGCATGCATTTAACACCCAAGGGTCCTACCTGTCTGTGAGGAATTTTACAGAAAGTGGATGGCTACCTCAGGCTATGTGAGTACTTTGTAGTAAGACATCAATGGCATGTATGGAGATATTCCTTTGATCATTACACCACTGGGGATAAAAAAAAAATAAAACAACAAAACCCCCCAGCAACTAAGAAAACAAGCCCTAAATCTTCACCATCTAAATTTACTCCTGAACTGGGCGACGGCAGAATCCTCCAACTACAAACCCACAACCAGCAGCCAATTTAGTCCCTGTGTTCTCACTCCTCTGAGAGCCTTTGATATGCCCAGGATGAAAAACACAACTACATTTTACTACAAAGATGATGTGTGAAGAAAGCCCTTCTTAATTTTGGTATGCTACTAAAGAATAAGGAATCAAAAGTGAAAGGGGGGGGGGGGGGGGGGGGGAGGAGGGGGGAATCAACAGCCAGATTGCACTGGGCTGGAAGGGACCATCAGAGGTCAGCTTGTCCAAGCCTCCTGCAGTCAGCAGGGACACCTCCAACTAGATCAGGATGCTCAGGCCCACATCAAGGTTAATCCTGAATGCCTCCAAGGATGGGGCCTCAAGCACATCTCTGAGCAACCTGTTCCAGTGTTTTACCACCCTCATTGTGAAGAACTTCCTCCTGAGGTCCAACCTAAATCTGCCCTGCTCCAGAGCCAAAACATTGCCCCTCATCCTGTCACCACAGGCCCTTCTTAATAGTCCTTCCCCAGCCTTCCTGTAGGCCTCCATTAGATATTGAAATGCTGCTCTAAGGTCTCCCCAGAGCCTTCTCTTCTCCAAGCTGAACAGCCCCAATTCTCTCAGCCTGTTCTGGAGCACCTGGAGAGGTGCTCCAGCCAACTGATCATCTTTGAGGCTTCCCCTGGACCCACTCCAGCAGGTCCATGTCTCTATTGTTTTGGGGGGCCCAGAGCTGGATACAGTATTCCAGGTGAGGTCTCACCAGAGCAGAGGGGCAGAGTTCCCCCCCTCCATCTCTGGGCACACTTCAAATCACAGAATCACAAATTCACCAATTTTGCTGCAGGCCAGGCTGCCATTGGCCTTCTGGGCTGCATGTGCCCATTGCTGGCTCATGTCCAGCTTCTCACCCACCAGCACACCTAAACCCCTCTCTGCAGGGCTGCTCTCATCCCCCAGCCTGGATTGATATCTGACCTAGGTGCAGGACCTTGCTCTTTGCCTTACTGAATGTCACAAGATCCTCCTCCTGAGCTCCAGCCTGCCCAGGTCCTACCACTGACCGGAACCGACTGGAACTGAGGTTTGCCCCTTTGTCATTTTGAGCAACGCGTTTCAAAACCAGGCAAATAAAATCAAATGATACTGATTAGAGGAGTTCAGAACTTAAACTGTGCTTAACATGAGGTGCAATTTCAACCCATTTCATTCCCATTGCACTGAAGCTACAAGCCCAGCTTCCTTGGGCTGTGTAATAAAAAGCTTCAACGAGAAGAGGCGGGGGGGGGGGGAAGGGGGGGAGTTCCAACAGTTTTATTTTAAGGGCTGCTCTTGAAGAGAGAGAGAGAGAGGATGTGAACATCTGTGGAAAACAAGTGCAGAAAGAAGATGGAGATATGGAGATAAATCATTAGTTATATTAAGATATGAAACAGGCACCCAAAGAATGGCATAAAATGTAAATGAACTTGGGGATCTGGCCTCTTAATTTGACAGCTGTTTGACAACTGCAAAAGGGAAAACTGACCTCAGACAACTGTGTATAAATGAGACTATTAAGCAGAAGAATTTCACATGGAACGATACAATATACACTGCAGTAACTCCTCACATGGGAATAGATAAATGCAGACTGGAATTTTTATTGTCTTTGAAGGTGGTGATGTTGAAAAGAGTTGAATTTCACAAAGGGGAGCTGTGTGCAGCGTTCTGAAAGACGCCGACTGTCGCCTCCAGAAGAACACACACACACACAGAGCTCACAGGCGTTTACCACAACACACCCCACCCAGCAGCTCTGGGGACACACAAGGATGGAGCCCCTCTCCCATCTGGACAAGCTGAGAGAGCTGGTGGTGCTCAGTTTAGAGAAGAGAAGGCTCTGAGGAGACCTTATTGTGGCCTTCCAGTATCCGACATGGGCTACAAGAAAGCTGGGGAGGGACTCTTTAAGGTGTCAGGGAGTGACAGGACTGGGGGGAATGGATCCGAGCTAGAGGAGAGGAGATTCAGATTGGATGTTAGGGAGAAGTTCTTCACCATAAGGGTGGTAAGACACTGGAAAAGGTTGTCCAAAGAGGAGCTGGAAGCCTCACCCCTGGAGGTTTTTAAGGCCAGGCTGGATGTGGCTGTGAGCAACCTGCTGTAGTGTGGGGTGTCCCTGCCCATGGCAGGGGGGTTGGAACTAGATGATCCTAGAGGTCCCTTCCAACCCTGACAATTCCACGATTCTGTGAAGAAAACATTTTCTGCATTGAGGATGCAAATCTGAGGCCAGCAAGGGCACAGAGGGACTAGAGCATGGAATAGCTTATTGGAGGGGTTTCTTTAGAAGTTAGTCACAATTGGGCATGGAAATACAGATAACCAAAGCAGCCCCTGACCCGTGCAGAGAGTGGCATCAGGAAACAGCCTGCTGTTTTGACCCCTGCGGAGAGACCACCTTGGAACGGGTGGCAAGGGGAAAAGCTTCTACCATGACTGCCTGAAGCATGGTTTAAATGTGATACTCTCACCAGCAAGAGAAAATTAAATAGAAACCAGGGAGAAAGCCTACTTTCAGATGAAACCAACCATTTCTACTCATAGTTCTGCTCCAGATCCCCCTGAAAAGGGCATCTCTTCCAAGAGCATCCCCAAGCACCATTTCTTCGTGCTCTCTAGCAATGCAAAGAGCCATTTGTGATAAACATGTTTCATTCCAAAGCAGTTAAGCACTTGGCTGTTTCTTTTATTGCTCTCTTTGGGACAAATACTTAAAATCAGCCTTCCCTACCTTTGTTTTTAACCACAAGAAAACCCCACAGAGGTTGCACAACCTGCAGCAGAGGAAACAGAAAAGCCACTCTGCGCTGAAATCCAGTCTTAGAAAGAAAGGTTATAGCTCTCCAAGCACATAAAGTTAGCAGTAACAGCAGCAGAAGCAGAGCAGCCTTTGGGGGGTCAAGTGAAACCAAAGGGTGGATATTTTTTTGATAGAAAAGCAATTTGCTGGGCAGCTCCTTTATTATTCAGCAGCAGTTTGCTGTGGAAGGGAGGTGCTGGCTTATTTGGTTGTTGGTTTGGGTGTTTGGTTGGGGTTTTTTTTTAATCTGGTGTTCATTGTGTGTCTCAGTCTCATTCAACTCATTAGTGACTAAAATGAACCTGAAAAAAAAAATCACAGAATAAAGCAAGTTGGAAAAGACCTCAGAGCCATTCAAGTCCCACCTATACAATGAGCAAGGTCAGCTCCCACAGATGGAAAAGACGTGAACACCATCACCAAAACCTGTATCATCCAAACCCCCTGTAGCAAAGAATCCCCCTGCAACTGCACATGGTATGAAGAACAGACTCCTCCTGCCTCTTGCTAAAAAGCTCTCAACTCTTTGTTTTCAGGACACAGCAAATAACCATTTCCTAAACATCTTCTTCCTGCCAGTTGTGTTTTTATAGACCTTTGTCACCCTCCGCCTCACTGTCACCCACTTAACGCTATTCAGAAACTAATTATGGCATTCTCTCAGCAGCACTGATTTATCCTTACACAATCCTGGCATAAAAACAGCTCTGAGAGTCCAAGATGACTGGTCTTTAGATCTGACCAGAGAGATGGAAGCACACATCTGTGTGATGACTTGAAGAAAGCTTGTGCTTTATAGGTTCTCCATTTTTCCCTGACTCCAGCACTACTTCTAATAAAATACTTTAACTCTCCCTACTCTCCCTTGCCCTGATCATGAGCCTCTGCATCACCCCTTGGCACCACTTCAAACAACACTTTAGAAACATCCAGATCAGGAGGGAGTTAAAGTCAACCATCATCTTAGAAGAGGAGGCCTGAATGATTTCCACCAGGAGTGGTCCTCGCCCTGAAGACTTTAATCAAGGATGAAGAATGGGAACCAACAGACAGATCCTAGTTCAACATTTCCCCAGTACAGCTGAAACTCTGCCAGGTGACCTTCTGTATTCATCCCTTCCAGATACTGCTCTGCTACCTATCCACAAACTCACAGGAACTTTCTCTGGGGTGAGGAAAACTTAACTGAGCAGAGCCCACCTGGACGAGCCAGGGGCTGCTCCTGCCCCACGCACTCCTGCTGTCAGGAAGCTGCCCAAAGCAACGGCAGAAAGGCTTTAGGAATTGAGCTGGAACCAGCACAGGCAGCAAGTTAAAACCAGGCAGAGAGTCCTCTGCTTCCCTGCAGCTTTGTGTTCCATTCCCAATTCAGTTCCCTTGCTGGCTAAGGCCAGCTCAGATAAACATTTTTATAAAGGATGCCCCTTCAAAGATAATATTTGGCTTTTATTGCCCTTTAATAAACACCAGGCAGTTCAAGCCTTAATGCATCTTGTAAAACATTATTATTTCTAAAAGTATCTAATTTCAGGATATAAAAAAAGATGAGTTTAAGGCTGAAACTCTTCATCCTGCTTTCAAATGCCATCACCTTTCTGCTACTCTCTGAAGTTAAAACGGATTGTCACGTCTCTGTTTGGAGCACCAACATAAATCTCAGCTCTAATAAGAAGCAAGTCTTAAAAGGAGGATTATAGGGACAGATTTTCATCTCCTAGAAAGTCTGTTTCCCTTCAAAAGAAATTTACATAATCTATACAGATCCAGGCAGAGGTAGCTTTTAGTGACCTGAGAATACCAAACCTCGGAGATAGGCCAACATGTTTGGTTTAAAGTCAAAGCTCGCCTTATTAAGCTGCTACATTTCCACCCATGTGTCCCCTCCTTTATCTCTTGTCCTACTTTAATGGTACTTCCAACCTGCTTTGTGCTTTTTAATCTGGATGATGCACCTCATGATTTGGGTCCTGAAAAACCAACCTCCTCCTTCAGTTTCCATACAGATCTCATAAAACAAACAGAAGAAATGGATTACTGCCCAGGGCTGTGGTTTACTCCTTCATTAAACAGCTTATGCTTAGAATCCTCTTAAAAAGTCACTTAGTGGGAAATGGCTATTTGACACTGCAAATAAAAAATGCTTAGAAGAATTTACTACACTTTTCTATTTACCACAGATTCACAGAATGTTAGGGCTTGGAAGGGACCTCAAAAGACCATCAAGTCCAACCCCTCTTGCCAGAGCAGGATTACACAGAGTAGGTCACGCAGGGTTTTGACTGTCTCCAGAGAAGAAGACTCCACAACCTCTCTGGGCAGCCTGCTCCAGGGCTCTGGCACCCTCACAGTGAAGAAGTTTTTCCTTCTGTTCCCATGGAGCCTCCTCTGCTCCAGCTTGCCCCCACTGCCCCTTGTCCTATCATTAGGCATCACCGAGTAGAAGCTGGCTCTGTCCTCCCAACGCTGTCCTTCATGTCTTTATAAACATGAATGAGGTCACTCCTCTTCTCCAAGCTAAAGAGCCCCAGCTCCCTCAGCCTTTCTTCAGCAGAAAGATATTCTCCCTTCAGCATTTTTGTGGCTGGTATTCATACCAGCCTTACAATCCCACTGGGGATACTGCTGAATGTTTGATGCAATTTGGATGGTGGTTTCCCACCAGCATCCAAAGAATTGTGGAGCAACATAGAGACGTGCATTCTATACCTTCCCAAGGAATGTGTTAGATGCACATCCACAGAAATCCTGACAAATTCTAGAACAACCCAAAATAAAATGCAACTGTCAGCAACTGTGGGTAGAAGAAAACCTTTTAGGCCAACTGACAAATGCCCCAAAAGTTGGCAACATCAATACTGTACATGCCACATGTGCTCATCCTACCACAAACGAGGGACATCACACAATGCAAACCTCTCCCATCCTGTAGGCAAGCTTCCAAGAGTTGAGGAACATATCTTGCTAGTGCCTAGAGCAACACCCAACCCCTCCATAAGCACAAATAGAGGGGGAACAAAATACAAAGCATTTTATGAGTAGCTGGAAGGGGCCTACAGGAATCTGGGGAGGGACTTTTTACAAGAGCTTGCTGTGATAGGACGAGAGGGAATGGATTGAAGCTAGAGGAGAGTAGGGAAGAAGTTCCTCACAGCAAGAGTGGTGAGACTCTGGGATAGGTTGCTCAGAGTGGTTGTGAATGCCCCCTCCCTGGATGTCTTTAAGGCCAGGCTGGATGAGGCCTTTGGCAACCAAGTCCAGTTGAGAGGCATCCCTGCCCATGGCAGTGAGGTTGGAGTAGATACCTCTGAGGTCCCTTCCAACCTAAGCCATTCCATGACTCTACAGAAGTTTGCTGCTGGTTTGCCTCTGCAACAAGCTGGTTAACTTACAATTCAAGTCTTTGATAGTTGGACTCAAAGACCTTGAAGTCCTTTTCCAACCTAAATGATTCTATGACTCTCAAGACACTGTTGCAACACAGATGTTCAATAACAAAATTCTACCACCACAGACGTGAAGGGAAGGATCCTCTGGAACATTTATCTGCAGACTCTACTTCAAAGACTGTTGTGGTGCCTTCACAAATGTCATGTTTAAATGCCATGGCAGTGACACAGGAGCAGATGACTGATATTCCATATGACAGGGAGTGTCCAAACCTGGAGCCACAGCCACCCGTTGGTACGTCGCTTCTGTCGGAGTGCTTCAGCAGGCTCTTGGTGACCTGCTACCCTGACAGTCCTAGAAGTCCTTTTCCAACAAACTACTTAATGAGTTTAAATAAAAAATCAAAATAATTATGTCACTGAGACAGCTCTGCCAAACTAGCAGGGCAGTTCAGTTCTCTAAAAGGGCTCAAAGGGACTAAAGAAAGAAGAGCTGAAGTCATTCTGCCCTGTGCTCAGCACTGGTGAGGCCACACCTTGAGTCCTGTGTCCAGTTCTGGGCCCTCCAAGTTTAATAAAGATGTTGAGTTGCTGGAAGGTGTCCAGAGAAAGGCAACAAAGCTGGGGAGGGGTCTGGAGCACAGCCCTGTGAGGAGAGGCTGAGGGAGCTGGGGTTGCTTAGCCTGGAGAAGAGGAGGCTCAGGGGAGACCTCATTGCTCTCTACAACTCCCTGAAGGGAGGTTGTAGCCAGGTGGGGGTTGGTCTCTTCTGCCAGGCAAGCAGCACCAGAAGAAGAGGACACAGTCTCAAGCTGTGCCAGGGGAGGTTCAGGCTGGATGTTAGGAACAAATTCTTCCCAGCAAGAGAGACTGGCCATTGGAATGTGCTGCCCAGGGAGGTGGTGGAGTCACCATCATTGGAACTGTTTAGGAAGAGCCTGGATGAGGCACTTGGTGCCATGGTTTAGCTGATTAGATGGTGTTGGGTGATAGGTTGGACTCAATGATCTCAAAGGTCTTTTGCAACCTTATTAATTCTGTATTCTGTAATTAAGCACTTCACCCTACACACCACATGCACGTGTTTGCAACAGACCCCTAGAGAAACCTGAAACACAGCTACTCTGAGCTTCCCCACATGAAAAGGCCCCAGAAAACCAGAATGTCACTAACATAGTGCATCTCTTTAACCTCACTGTCACACTGGTCCCAGCAATAGCACAAGAAAGATCCTTTCCACCTCCAGTGTGGAAACATAGAATGGTTTGGGTTGGAAGGGATCTCCAAGGGTCACCTAGTCCAACCCCCTCTGCAGTCAGTAGGAGCATCCTCAACTAGATCAGGCTGCCCAGAGCCCTGTCGAGCCTCTCCTTGAATATCTCCAGGGATGAGGCCCCAACCATCTCCCCTGGTAACCTGTTCCAGTGTTCCTCTGCCCTGATGGTAAAGAATGCCCCAAACCATTGCTCCCTCACAGCAAAAGGTGTGCCAAGACCCTCCTCATCCCTTTTCTCCTAACCCACAGGTATCACTGCTTCCCTCTCCCCACTCAGCTCGAACAAAGGAAGAGGTGATGCCCTCAGGACGCCTCCCCACCCAAAACTACCGACCTCTGGTTGATCAGGTCAATAGAATCAGCTCTGCACTAGGCTCTACTGTAAAACCTGGAACAGATTTGGAACAAAAGTCAAAAGCCATCTGAGGTAAATTAATATCTTGCAGCCCATACAAACAGGAACATTTCAAGTGCTTCCTCCAGGGCTCTTTGCAATGTTCTTTGCAAAGCCCAAGAAGAGCTCTGCTAGCTGGGTGCCCTCCCAGCCACAGTTGTTGAGAAGCAGAGTGTGCAACAAAGACAAAGCAGAGCAAAACTCTGTACATACAGCAGCAACAGGCATGCAAAATTCAAGCCACAGAACTCCTGCTCTATTTCACTGCATATAAACCCCATCCAACATTACAAAGCAGAGCCTGAACTCACAGGATTTGAAAAGAAAAGCCTGAAATGAAACTCTTTCCAGTGAGGTTGGTGAGACACTGGAACAGGTTGCTCAGGGAGGTTGTGGATGCCCCCTCCCTAGAGCTGTTTTAAGACCAGGTTGGATGAGGCCTTGAGCAATCTAGTCTAGTGGGAAGTGTCCTGCCCAATGCAGAGGGGTTGGAACTGGATGATCTTCAAGGTCTCTTCCAACCCAAACCATTCTATGAATCTATGAAATAACTGAAGAGGGACTGTAGGAGCGCTCTGGGTTTGTGTTTCAGTGAGCTAGTGCCTAAAGCATTGGGTTTGCTCGGCTGTTTCAGGGAGCCAGGAAATAATTCTCCTTAAACCTTGTGGGTCATCCTTCACTGCATACTCGTTATTTTTTCACACAGCACAGTGCACAGGGGGCTGGACTGCAGCTTTGAGAAGTGCCAGGAGCCCAACTCAAGGCAACAAACAGGGCCAAGACAAACGCCACTTAAATGACCAACAGAAAGTGGCATTCCATTAATTACCTAATGAAGTCAGACAGTCAAGACTTGCACTGCTGAAGAAACTCCCAGGTACTTTGGAAAGCATCAAAACATGAATTTCAATGCTGATGAAAAGCAACACATTGACCAGGTATTTTCACTTTGCCTGCCCTCAGCTTAGAAAGGCAATACCCCTATGGATCAAAAGGCCAGATAAATCTTATTAAGTACCAAGTTTTCCCTTTTGTCTGCTGCTCTCTCCACATTCCATCATTTCAGGCCTTTGAAATTCCTTTGTTCTGCCTGTGATCAGGGTTTCCAGGGGAAATCTGGCATTGGATCTAAAGGGAACCCCACACCACTGAAATACTCCTGACAATTAATCACATGGCAAATGATTTCTTTCTTGTCTGTCCCCTCCCCCCCACACACACACACACCACCACCACCTCACTTGCCCCTGGTATTTCCAGAGAACCTTTTTAGTGGGGTGCTAATGAGACAGAACTTCCTGTAGCATCAAAAAGGCATTGTCTGGAGGATTCATGCTTGCCCAGAAGTTAAGCACTCAAGAGTTCCTGTCCTCGGGTTGATTCTTCCGAGTAAACGGCAGGCATCTTCTGTGTCCACTCTCAGCCCACAGCTATCTCCAAAGCCAATGCAGATTAGAGGGCAGTTTCAGATGAGGAGAAATGAAATACAGCACCACAGGGCTAGTGCCCTTGTCCTGTCACAGAATCACTTAGGATGGAGAAGACCTTTAAGTCCAACAGTGTGGAGGAGGCTGCAGTCCCCACACCTGCAGGTGTCACGGTGAAGGTGCCAGGCTCTTTTCAGTGGTGCCCAGTGATAGGACAAGGAACAATGGGTACAAGCTACACCACAGGAGGTTCCACCTCAACATGAGGAGATACTTCTTAATGGTGAGGGTGATGCAGCACTGGAACAGGCTGCCCAAAGAGGTTGTGGGGTCTCCTCTCAAAAATCTGCCTGGATGTGTTCCTGTGTGACCTGCCCTGGGTGATGCTGCTTTGGCAGGGGGGCTGGACTGGATGATCTCTGGAGGTCCCTTCCAACCCCTGCCTTCTGTGATTCTGTGATAAAAACCCCTTTGCCATCTTACCCACTTTCTGCTGTTCCTTTAGGACAGATGCAGCTCATCAACAAATGCAACCAGGGGGAGAAAGCAGGCACCCAAAACTTACATTGACAGCCCTGTTCACTGAGCTACAAGCTATGGGATGGGCTTGTTTTGTGCATGCAGAGGAAAGCTCTCTTTAGCAAGAAGCATTTCTTTCTCAGGAAGCACGACGATCCATCAAGAGGCACAACATCAAACATAACTTTTTACCCCCTCTGTGGTTTTTCTGGTGGATTTCAATACATATGAAACATAACATGAGACAGAATCAAACCAAACCATTCTGATTTAAACTCTTCTAATGCCTGAAGCTTTATCTTCATTAAAAATGCCACAGAGGGACATAAAGCAGTAAAATAAGGATGCTGCTTTGTTTTCCTTGCCTTTGTTGAACATCACACTTTCAGAAGGGCCTGGGGTGATAGGACAAGGGGCAATGGTTTGGAACTAGAGCAGGGCAGATTTAAATTGGATATTAGGAAGAAATGCTCTGCTATGAGGGTGGTGAGACACTGGAATAGGTTGCCCAGAGGGTCATAGTATCAACAAGGTTGGAAAAGACCTCAAAGACCATCAAGTCCAACCTGTCTCCCAACACCTCATGACTGCTAGACCATGGCACCAAGTGCCATGTCCAATCCCCTCTTGAACACCCCCAGGGACAGAGAAGTGGAATGGAATGGAATGGAATGGAATGGAATGGAATGGAATAGACCAGACCAGGTTGGAAGAGACCCTCAAGATCATCAAGTCCAACCTATCATCCAACACCACCCAATCAACAAAACCATGGCACCAAGCACCCCATCAAGTCTCCTCCTGAACACCTCCAGTGATGGTGACTCCACCACCTCCCCAGGCAGCACATTCCAATAGGCAATCACTCTGAGTAGAACTTCCTCCTAACCTCCAGCCTAAACCTCCCCTGGCGCAGCCTGAAACTGTGTCCTCTTGTTCTGGTGCTGGTTGCCTGGGAGAAGTAGCAGACACTTTATCTGTGATACTGTGTGAAAGTGTTTAAGATGAGGCTGGTTGAGTCTTTGAGCAATCTGGTGTAGTGAGGGCTGTCCCTGCCCACGGCAGGGAGGTTGGAACTAGATGATCCCCAAAGTCCCTTCCAATTCAAGTCACCCTATGACTCTGTGACTGGAGTCTAAGTGGCCATCCCTCTGGGACTACGGGAGGCCATCAACTTCCTTTTGAAGACTCTTCACAGAATCATTCCAGGCGGAAAAGAACTTTAATACCATCAAGTTCAACCATTCTGTAACTCTGCCACACCTGGTGCTAAACCCTATTCCTCAGCACCATTCACAGTATCACAGCATCACAGTATAACTAAGGTTGGAAATGACCTCGAGGAGTCCATCCTATCCATCGAGTCCAACTTATCAACACAGACCCCATGACTAGACCATGGCACCAAGTGCCACATCCAATCCCCTCTTGACAGTACATTCACACTCAATGATGAGCAGGAATTCCCTCCACCAACTGCACGCATTCATTCACAACATTTTGCCAAGCTCCTTTTATCTGGTTCCTAGTTGTAGGTCAAACCCTGGACCGTTCTGCCAAGATAAATTTGGAATGCAGAGATTATCAGCTCTTCAGAGGTTGGTCCTCATTAGTGCTCATCATTTCCCCTGCTCCTTAAATCCATCTTCCCAAAGCTGGGGCCGTCCCTCCTCAATCTCAAGGTTTCCTACCCTCTAACTCGATCTAACTGTTGCAATTATGAATCATCCGCCGGAGCCGTAAGTTATGATCTCCGATGACCACTAATGAAGGCTGCCTAGCAGTTAAAATATCAAAGCAGCATATATCAGCACGCTCGAGAGCAGCAGATAGACTTCCAGCGCTGCACTGCTCTTGGATTTATCATCTCCTGTAAATTACACGGCGGGCGGGCTGCCTCCGCCACCGCCGGCCCCGCACCGCAGAGCTAAGCACCGGGTTTTAATAACCCCTCCTGACAAGCTTTTGATCGCTGGGGGAGGGGAAGGGGGGGGTGCAGATGAAAGGCAGGGCCGCCTGCTGCAGGCAATCTGCTCAGACAAAACAAAAGGGGACTTCAGAGGCAGACAGAGATGCATCAGGTGTTAATCTCCACCCAACAAGCAGGGGTGCAGGCTGATGGACTCGCTCTTCGTGCCAGCGGGCTCCTCCAGGATGCAGGCAGGAAGGGAAAGGTGCTTGTATCCAGGCATGAAATATTTGGATTTGGAAACCCAAAACCTTGGGGAAAGGCATTTTAGGCTCCTTCTAAATCACTTTAAGCTAATCACACAGCCATCTGATTTTTTTCAGATACGCTGCATGGAGCACATCTTGTTGGTGTTCAAAACAAGTTGTCTCACTTGCACCTGGCAGGGCTGTAATCTGCTCAGGGAAGAGGCCTGACAAATAATTATTCAGAGTTTTCAAGACATGGACAAGACAGAACTTTGAGGAGACTGCTTGGGAAAAACCTCCTGCCTCAGCTGGATGATTTGACAGAGGTGGTCATCTCCTCCTGAGTTTGAAGGAGAGCCTACTAATAACACTGGAGTCAGAATTGAAACTTCCCTCTACATAGAATGATTTGGGTTGGAAGGGTCCTTAAAGATCATGTAGTCCCAACCTACCCCCACCATAAAGCAGAGGCACCTCCCACTAGACTCAATTGCTCAAGGCCTCATCCAGCCTGGTCTTGAACATGTCCAGGGAGGGGGCATCCACAACCTCCCTGGGCAATCTGTTCCAGTGTCTCACCACCCTCACTGGAAAGAATTTCTTCCTAACCTCCAGTCTAAATCTGCCCTCTTCCAGCTCAAAGCCATTGCCCCCTTGTCCTGTTACTACAAGCCCTTCTCAGAAGTCCCTCCCCAGCTTTCCTGTAGCCCTCTTCAGGTACTGGAATGCTGCTCTAAGGTCTCCCTGGAGTATTCTATCCTCCAAGCTTAACAGCCCCAACTTTCACAGCCTGTCCCCACAGGGAAGGTGCTCCAGCCCTCTGATCATCTTCATGGCCCTCCCCTGTCTTCAGACAGTCAATAAAACACATACTTGGTAGGAAAAGTTTAGGTATGATGAGATAACACATTAAAACCTCTTGGTCTGAGGGAAGAGAAAAAGAACTACTGCTGTTCTCTCTTTTATGCTGAATTTCCTCTCTGGGAAATAAAGAGTAAGGAGTCTGTGGAGCTGTCAGACTCCTGCTATTTTTCTCTTCCACTTCTCCACTAATCCTAGCATCTATCACCAGCCACCACTTTCTGCACATTAGTTCAGCCCTCATTTTACTTTTTCCCACTGCCTCCAATCCCTGTAGCAGACTTCTGTGTGGATTTGCTCAGAAATCACAGCAGCCCTCTCCAAAAGGAGCACAACTATTACTGTCACATCTCTTGACATTATTTTTCACATCCTCAGAAAGCAAACTGTTTATTTGGGGCCTAATAGTTCAATGTGAAGCATTTTTACTTCTGTGATCAAAACCCCTGCTTTAAACATCTCTCAGATGGGGAAAGTGAGAAAGAGGTAGCACTGCAGGGCCTCTGATCAAGCTAAAACACAGGATATGTCTAAAATTGACAGGAGGAAAAGAAGATACAAGTAAGAAAGCTCCATGCTCACAGGAGCAATAGGACCCAAACACATGGAAAGCTCCCAGGTTCCTTTCTCCTCACAAAAGCTGTTGGATGGGGCAGGGAGAGGAACAGGGGAAAGAAGGGTTGAGTTCCTGCTTAAAAAGCTGTTTCAGACACTGTGCCTCATTTACATAAAATCTGCATGCCAATCCTGAAACAAAAGAAGACACTGACTGAACATAGAAGCTGGCAGCACATCTTCCAACCACACTCCTCCTCTTCCTCCTCCCAGGGCTGCAGGTGCTCACAGTAACCAATTCCTCATGGGGATTTTGTCCTCCTTGAAAAATGAGTTACAAGTTTTACTGGCCCAACAACCTCAAGCACTTACAGCCCATAAATCTTTAGAGAGGAAGAATGTGTTGGACTCCTGACAATCAGCACCATGAAGTCTTTCATAACATTTGCTTCAAAATTCACAATCCCCCTCAAACCTGCCTTCTTCTACACCTTTCATAGAATGGTTTGGGTTGGAAGAACCTTCAAAGCTAATCCAGACCAATCTCAGTCAACAGGGACATCTGCAGCTAGAGTAGGTTGCTCACAGCCCCAGACAATCTGAACTGCAAAGGCTTCAGGGATGCAACATCTCCCACCTCCAGGGCCAACCTGGGCAGGGGCACACCACCCTCAGGGTAAAACATTTCTTCCTTCTCTCCAGTCTGAATCTCCCTCTGTGGACAAGCAGATAGTTTAGTCTGTTCAGCCTGGAAAAGACAGAGCTCCAGAGAAACCGTAGAACAGCCTTCCAGTACCTAAAGGGGGCTACCATAGGGCTGGGGGAGCAACTTTTGACAAGGGCTTGTAGGATGAGAGGGATTGGATTGAAGCCTGGGGAGGGGAGATTCAGACTGGAGATGAGGAAGAAATTCTTTATAGCAAGGGTGGTGAGACTCTGGAACAGGCTACCCAGAGAAGCTGTGGACACCTCATCCCTGGAGGTGTTCAAGGTCAGGTTGGATGAGGCCCTGAACAGCATGGTCTAGTGGGAAGTATCCCTGCCCATGGAAGGGGGTTGGAACTAAGTGATCTTTTAAGTTCCCTTCCAACCCAAACTGTTCTATGAATGTAAGAAAACATCCTAACAAGTCCAGGCTACAGGTATCTTTCTGGCATAAGTGGATTAAAGACCAGAGCAGAGGTTGCTCTCTTGACTTTATGTAGCCTGATGCCCATCACTGCAGCATCCAGATGACCATCACAGTCTATGCAAAAGATCATACACAGGATCCACAGGCTGGCAAGTGAACTGAGATGCTGAATTTCACTCCACTCAACACCAAACTCATCCTTCCCACACACTACAGCTACACTTGTAAGGGATGGCTGCCATCAAGAGTGGATGATATTAAGAGCAAAATGCAGGCATCAGCTCAGCCCCTGAATCACAGAATCACCAAGGCTGGAAGAGACCTCAAAGACCATCAAGTCCAATCCATCACCACAGACCTCATGACTAAACCATGGCACCAAGTGCCACATTCAATCCACTCTTGAACATCTCCAGGGATGGTGACTCCACCACCTCCCTGGGCAGCTCATTCCAATGGCTAACAACTCTCTCTGGGAAGAACTTTCTCCTCACCTCCAGCCTAAACTTCCCCTGGCACAGCTTGAGACTGTGTCCTCTTGTTCTGGTGCTGGTTGCCTGGGAGAAGAGACCAACCCCCACCTGGCTACAACCTCCCTTCAGGTAGCTGTAGAGAGCAATGAGGTCACCCCTGAGCCTCCTCTTCTCCAGGCTAAACAACCCCAGCTCCCTCAGCCTCTCCTCACAGGGCTGTGCTCGAGGCCTCTGCCCAGCCTCGTTGAAGGGGCAAGGATGGTGACTGGGCTTCCATTTGTACTCCCATTCTGGTTACCATATTTCCTATGCTCCTTATTTCCAGCTCTCTAACTTCAGCTGAGATACTCAGTCGGGACTGCTTCCTTTTCAAGGTACCATCCGTCAAACACAAGCAGATCATTTTATCTCTCTGTTACTAAACTCAAACCATTTTAAACATCCTGCTTTCATCTTTATGGCTGGCTCCCACTTTTTAACCCTGCTGCAGTTACAGAAGAATGTACTTGACATCTAAAACGTGCATGTGATTCCTCCAACATTTTAATGCCGTGTTTTGTGTTGTAAACATCTCTTCATGTTTTATCTCCTTCCCCATAAATCAGAGGCTACTATCTTAGAAGTCTCCAAAGTGACATGTTTTCTCCAGGATATAAATGGCAGACCCTGCTCCTTGAAACTTGAGGCAGCTTTCAAAAACTCCTCAAAACCAACAGCCACAAAACCCAACTTTGTAGCCTTTTCTCTCACCCCATTTCGGTGACAGCACGAGGAGGGCATGGGGGAAAATGAGTTACCCCCCATGGTAAGTTACAAAACTGGTCTTCAGCAATCAGAAAACCAATGGTTTGATCATTCTTTTCTATCACTTGTGAGGAACAACACCAAGGCAAAAGAATCTCAGAATCAAAGAATCATTTTGGTTGGAAAAGACCTTTAGCATCATTGAGTCCAACCACTCCCTAACTCCGCCAAGGCTGGTGCTAAGCCACGATCCCCAGCACCACATCTCCCCGTCTTTGAAACACATCCAGGGACAGGGATTCAACCATCCCCCTGGGGAGCCTGTTCCAACCCTTGCAGTGCAGAACACTCTTCTAATGCCCAACCAAAACCTCCCTTGGTGCAACCTGAGGCCATTTCCTTCTGTCTTGTCATTTGTTCCCTGGGAGAAGAGAGCAACCCCACCTGGCTCCAACCTCCTTGCAAGGAGTTGTAGAGGGACTGAAGGACAGCCCTGAGCCTCCTCTACTCCAGATTAAACAACTCCAGCTCTCTCAGCTGCTCTTCACCAGATCTCTTCTCCAAACCCTTCACCAGCATTGTTCTCTTCTCTGGACCTGCTCCAGCCCCTCAATATGTCTTTGTTTCAGTGAGGGCCCCAAAATTAAACACAGTACGTAACCTGCAGCCTCAGCAGTGCCCTGTACAGGGAGACAAGCCCTGCCCTGATCCTGCTGCTCATAGAATCATAGAATTGTTAGGGTTGGAAGGGACCTCAAGGATCATCCAGTTCCAACCCCCCTGCCATGGGCAGGGACACCTCACACTACAGCAGGTTGCTCACAGCCACATCCAGCCTGGCTGCAAACACCTCCAGGCAGGAGGCTTCCACCACCTCCCTGGGAAACCTCTGCCAGGCTCTCACCACCATCACACTATTGCTGATCCAGGCCAGGATGCCCTTGGCCTTCTTAGCACCTATTACAAGAGGGATATGGAGGTATCCAGAGAAGGGCCACGAGGATGAACAGAGGGCTGGAGCACCTCTCCTGTGAGGACAGACTGAAGGAGTTGGGGCTGTTCAGTCTGGAGAAGAGAAGGCTCCCAGGTGACCTCATTGTGGCCTTCCAGTATCTGAAGGAGGCTACAGGAAGGTTGGGGAGGGACTGCTCAGGATCTCAGGGAGTGATAGGACTAGGGGGAATGGAATGAAGCTGGAGGTGGGGAGATTCAGGCTGGAGGTGAGGAGGAAGTTCTTCCCCATGAGAGTGGGGAAGCCCTGGAATGGGTTGTCCAGGGAGGTGGTTGGGGCCCCAGCCCTGGAGGTGTTTAAGCCCAGGCTGGATGAGGCTCTGGCCAGGCTGATCTAGTGTGGGGTTTCTTCAAGATTAACAGGTAGTGTTTAAGAGAACAGATTTCCACTTCCTTACCCATAAGTGCAATTATGAGCCTGAGCTCTTCAAAGGAGACATTCCCAGTTGTTTTTTTTTCAGTGAGTTTGAGCAATGTGAATGGTGCCACAGCCAGCTGGTAACCAGTCACCAGTGGTGACCCCCAGGGATCAGTACTGGGCCCCATCCTCTTTAACATCTTCACTGATGATCTGGATGAGGGGATTGAGTCAGTCATCAGCAAGTTTGCAGATGACACCAAGTTAGGAGCAGATGTTGGTCAGTTAGAGGGTTAGGAGAGCTCTGCAGAGGGACCTCGACTGACTGGACAGATGGGCAGAGGCCAACAGGATGGCATTCAACAAGTCCAAGTGCCAGGGGCTGCACTTTGGCCACAACAACCCCAGGCAGAGCTACAGGCTGGGGTCAGAGTGGCTGAAGAGCTGCCAAACAGAGAAGGACCTGGGGGTGCTGATTGACAGCTGCCTAAACATGAGCCAGCAGTGTGCCCAGGGGGCCAAGAAGGCCAATGGCATCCTGGCCTGCATTAGGAATAGTGTGGCCAGCAGGAGCAGGAAAGTCATTGTGCCCTGTGCTCTGCATTGGTTAGGCCACACCTTGAGTCCTGTGTCCAGTTCTGGGCTCCTCAGTTTAGGAGAGATGTTGAGAGACTTGAAGGTGTCCAGAGAAGGGCAACAAAGCTGGGGAGAGGCCTTGAGCACAGCCCTGTGAGGAGAGGCTGAGGGAGCTGGGATTGTTTAGCCTGGAGAAGAGGAGGCTCAGGGGAGACCTCATTGCTGTCTGCAACTACCTGAAAGGTGGTTGTAGCCAGGAGGGGGCTGGTCTCTTCTCCCAGGCAACCAGCACCAGAACAAGAGGACACAGTCTCAAGCTGTGTCAGGGGAGGTTTAGACTCGAGGTGAGGAGAAAGTTCCTCACTGAGAGAGTCATTCATCATTGGAATGTGCTGCCCAGGGAGGTGGTGGAGTCACCATCCCTGGAGGTGTTCAAGAGGAGATTGGACATGGCACTTGGTGCCATGGTCTAGCCATGAGGTCTGTGGTGCCTGGTTGGACTCGATGATCCTTGAGGTCTCTTCCAACCTTTTTGATACAGTAAAAATCTCTCTCAGTCTTTTCCTTGCTAAATGCATTAAGTGATTTTTTTTTTTCTTAATTAAAAGGCAAAAAAAGAAAGAAAACCAAGACTGTAAAACCTGGATTATTTGGGAAAGACAGAGCAGCCAGAAAAGAACACCTGTCCAAAACAATTTTACTTACTCCAAGGATGGAGAAAAAAAACACAAGAAAGAATGCCATTAGAAGAAAAAAAAAAGAGGGGGGGGCTTTGGGGGGAGGAGAGAAAAAAGAAGAGAGGAAAGCAGTTTTAGCAGGTGGGACTGAAACGTGCTGACATGTTGTAGTACAGTCCTGAAGGGCTGAAGGATATAAGGCAGTGTGGCGTGATGTGGAAGAGAACCAGGGAGCGCTGCCTCAGCCTGCCCCCAAAATGCTAGATGAGGTGTGAAGTACAGCTCTGAAGTATTGTGACACAAAGAAGTGAGGTGGAGGCAGAGCTGCTGGGAGAGGAGCAGCGAAATCAAACACTATCTTTCACTTGGCACCTCCCAGCAGGAGTTTGCTCCCTGCCAGCCCCCAGACCCAACGCGCTCCACGGGGGGAAACCCAAGGCCCTGCTGCTATCTCTGCACAGCCCCAGAATTCATAACACTTTCCACCAGCCTGAGAGTCTCTGTTGCTCCCAAACTACTGTCTGACATCAATTATTCCAAGATACTTTTCTTGACATTTTCTACACAAATGTTTCTAGAGCAGGCTCCATAGTTCCCTCTCATCAAGCCCCAAGCACTTTTCATAGATTCATAGAATGGTTTGGGTTGGAAGGAACCTTAAAGATGACCAAGTTCCAACCCCACTGCAATGGGCAGGACACCTCCCACTAGACTCATCCAACCTGGTCTTGAACAGCTCTAGGAAGGGGGCATCCACAACTTCCCTGAGCAACCTGTTGCAGTGTTTCACCAACCTCACTGCAAAGAGTTTCTTTGTAATCTCCAGTCTAGACCAAGTGCAGGGTCCTGCATCTGGGTCGAGGCAACCCCAGGTACAAATCCAGGCTGGGCAGGGACTGGCTGGAAAGCAGTCCAGATGAGAGAGACTTGGGGGTGCTGGTGCACAAGAAGCTCAACAGGAGCTCTCAGTGTGCACTTGCAGCCCACAAAGCCAATCAGATCCTGGGCTGCATCAGGAGAAGTGTGGCCAGCAGGGCAAGGGAGGTGATTCTCCCCCTCTACTCAGCTCTGGGGAGACCCCACCTGAAGTACTGCATCCAGTTCTGGAGCCCCTATTACAAGAGGGATCTGGAGATGCGGGAAGGTGTCCAGAGAAAGGCCATGAGGATGATCAGAGGGTTGGAGCACCTCTCCTATGAGGACAGACTGAAGGAGTTGGGGCTGTTCAGTCTGCAGAAGAGAAGGCTCCCAGGTGACCTCATTGTGGCCTTCCAGTATCTGAAGGGGGCTACAAGAAGGCTGGGGAGGGACTGCTCAGGATATCAGGTAATGATAGGACTAGGGGGAATGGAATGAAGCTGGAGGTGGGGAGATTCAGGCTGGAGGTGAGGAGGAAGTTCTTGCCCATGAGAGTGGTGAAGCCCTGGAATGGGTTGTCCAGGGAGGTGGTTGAGGCCCCGTCCCTGGAGTTGTTTAAGCCCAGGCTGGATGAGGCTCTGGCCAGCCTGATCTAGTGTGGGGTGTCCCTGGCCATGGCAGGGGGGTTGGAATTAGATGATCCTTGTGGTCCCTTCCAGCCCTGACTGATACTATGACAAATCTTCCCTCCTCAGGCTTTGAGCATTCCCTCATCCTAACACTGCCTGTAGCTTCCAGGATGTTTTCAAACACAAACACCTTTTGCTGAACCCATTCTGAAGAAAAACATAAAAATAAATCCTCAGCTTCCTAAGAATAGTTATCCAGTTTCACAGGATTGTCTTTAAATGATGTTATTTCTACCTGCATTGGAAAGCACAGCTAGCATTTAGAATTTAAGGGGTTATGGAAGGTGTTTGGAAATAAATGCCCTTGGCTGATAAATACCCAGCTTTCACTTCTATAAGCAATGGAAAAATACATTTATACCAATCCTTTGTTGCTGCTTTTTCATTAAGCACAAACACAGGCTGGGCAGGGAATGGATAGAGAGCCCTGAGAATGACCTGAGGGTGCTGGTGGGTGAAAAGCTGGGCGGGAGCTGGCACCACGCACTGCCAGCCCACAGCCAGCTGCGTCCTGGGCTGATCCCCAGCAGCGTAGGCAGCAAGGGCAGGGAGGGGATTCGGCCCCTCTGCTGCTCTCTGCTGAGACCTCCCCTGCAGTGCTAGGGGCCAGCTCTGGGGCAGCCAATGCAAGAAGGACCTGGCAGAAGCAGGTCCAGAGGAAGCCACACAGAAGACAATCAGAAAGCTGGAGCACCCCTCCTATGAAGACAGGCTAAGAGAGTTGGGGTTGCCTAGCCTAGAGAGGAGAAGGCTTCAGAGAGACCTTAAAGAAACCTTCCAGTGTTTGAAGGAGGCTACAGGAAAACTGAAGAAAAACATTTTATAAAGACCTGTAGTGACAAGGGGTAATGGCTTAAAACTAGAAGCAGTTCAGTTTAGATTAGGCATTAGGAAGAAATTCCTCCCTTTGAGCATGGTGAGGCACTGGCACAGCTTGCCCAGAGAATCTGTGGAGGCTTCAATTCTGGGAGTGTCGTTCAGAGTCAGGCTGGATTGGACCTTGAGCAGCCTGCTTTAGTAAGAGGTGTGCCTGCCCATGGCAGGGGGTTTACAATTAGGTGATCTTTAAGGTCCCTTCCAATCCAAACCATTCTGTGATTCTATGACCCTGAAAGAGGAACAAGAATCTCCACTCCAGCAAACTTTTGTGAGTTTCTAGCTGTTTGAGTTAAGGGGGGGGGAAATGTTTACTCCTCTGACATTGAGATAGGAAATCATAACTAAAAGATTATTTTAGACCACCAACCCTGACTGTGGTCTGAAATCTGTGATCTGTGTGTTCAGAGCACAGCCCTGGCTCCCTCCCTAGCAGTTAATTCAACTTAAAGAGCTGAATTCAGCTCAAAGAGTTAATTCAACTTAATTCAATGGGGCTAAACTGGCCTCAGCTCCTGCCAGATTGTTAAAGTGAAGAGGTCAAGGGAAAGGGGAAAAAAGGGGAAAAAGAAGGGGGGGGGGGGGGAACCAAAAACCAGAATATGAACAGTTAAAAGTTTGTATCAATACTTCCACGAATACTGCAGCATCTCAATTACATTTTCACAGGCCCAGGCTCCTCACATCCTGTCCTAAATCACGGGGAAGGATCTTAACACAATCAACACTTCACCTTCCCACGGCATATTTGAGGCCTGCAAATGGTGAAAGCCCAGATTTATCAGGGAAGTGAGGAGTGGGAAAGACGTGTTGCCCTTAAAGATGGGGAGATTTACAGCAATCTGGGAAGCGGAAGGACGGTTATCATGCAAGAAAGGTCCTTGAGGGATAAGAGGGAGCAGCGAGGGAAACATGAGTCATGAGCTGCCAGGGAAGAGGACGCGTATGGGGAGCAATGGACAGAGCAAAGTAGCAATAAAGGAAGTTCCAAGTCAAACGTGCTCCTTCCCAAAGGTCAAGGCAGATCCCAAGCTTACAGTACTCATGGAAAATCCAATTCCCAGCCAATTCAGACACTGCACTGACACTGGGGAAAGGGACACTCCTGGACTGAAAGGATCCATTGATAAACAAGGTCACAGCCCACGGCTCTGCTCCTTCGCTTTGTTACCGGCTCCGCTTCTTTCTTTTCCTTAGTAAGAGCAGTTGCCTTGAAGGTCAGTGCACACAGGTCAGCATCTCACCATGTGTCCAGTTCTGGGCCCCTCAATTTAAGAAGGATATTGAGACACTTGAACGTGTCCAGAGAAGGGCAGCAAGACTGGGGAGGGGTCTGGAGCACAGCCCTGTGAGGAGAGGCTGAGGGAGCTGGGGTTGTTCAGCCTGAAGAAGAGGAGGCTCAGGGGAGACCTTATTGCTGTCTACAACTACCTGAAGGGAGATTGTAGCCAGGAGGTGGTTGGTCTCTTTTCCCAGGCAACTAGCACCAGAACAAGAGGACACAGTCTCAAGCTGTGATCTCCAGGGGTCCCTTCCAACCCCACCATGCTGGGATACTTTAGACAGATGAGACAAGGTCATACAATAACACAACCACGGAACCAGACCTGTAAGGCTGGAGCCCCAGCGACTATTCTTACACTCCAATTACACAGTTCTTCCTATGTCATTTGCAGTGACCCAGGTTTGGTATTATCAAGATAAACATTATTATTGGAGGCTTAAAACCTCATCAGCTCCATTCTGAATAAACACATTTTGCCTAGCAACTCTACTTTAACTGGCAGACACATATTCCTCTTGTGGTGTCAGTTTTAGGGGCTCTGAGCTCAGCTGGCAGCTGACAGCACAGCACTCCCAGCCATCCGGTCACACTCCCCAGCAGCATTTCAGAAGTCAGGCTGACACTAGCTTGTGGTACAGATGAAGAGATGGACTGACCTGGTTGATGGAGTTGGCAGCACAGGATGCCAGTCCAGTTCCAAGGGAGGCCAGCAGGAAACAGGTGAGGTCGAAGGGAACCGGGGCCATGGCAAAGCCAGCGGACGCGGTGCTGACCACCAGGGCTGCAACACAACAGAGATGTTGTTCAAGGCATCAACCAAATCCAGCCTCCTTTGCACACACCACAAGAGTTAAAGGGGTGTAAACCCTGTAGGAACTCTTGCAGAGATTAATTTGTTACTTGTATGGATCAAAGTAGCTCCAGGAACTGCATACAATTAATACCAATACTCCACATGAAGTCAAAGATGAGAAGGAGAACTGTCAGGGGTGAAATCAGAAACCCAGCAGCAGCACATTAGCAGAGCAGGTGAGAATAAAACTTAGGCCCTCTGTGTGCTCTATTTTATGGATTTGTTCCAGGATCAAACTGCCTCATGCAACATGTACAAGAGATGTGATTGCTCCAGTAACTCACAGGCCATTGCAGAGTCTGATGTGGAAGAAACCCAGTAAAATGCCATGAGATATGAATTATAGCAAATGATAGCAGGAATTGAAGCAGGGAAGAGTCAAGAGACCCAGGGCATGTAGGCTACAGCTGGTGGAGGCAGTGACTCCACTGTACAAGTGTCTGCTCACACTGCTCCCATCTGACATGGCCACTTCAGGCAGAAGGCACAACCACATCAGCACATGAGCAGAGCAGCTCTTACAGGCCTCAGAATTTTGAGTAGAATCATACAAATCCATTTCAGTTTTGTCATCCAAAAGTCCCACTTTACTAGGGCACTGCAAATCACATCCTTAAAATGAAGTCACCCAAATCTCAACCCTAATATTGTAGTTACCCAAATAATAGGGTCTCATAACTTCACTTCTGGCAAGAAACAGTAGGAACAGTTTCTTATACTAGAGAGAGTCACTGACTATATTGCTCATGACCTTACAGTCTGAAATTCATAGCTATTAAAAAAAACTATTTAAATTATAATCTGCATGTAATTATGTGTTTCAGACCTCAGCTAGCCCTAATCAAAGCATCACAGAATGGCTTAGCTTGGAAGGGACCTTAGAGATCATCTACTCCAACCTCCCCACTATGGGCAGGGATGCCTCTCAACATGACTCAGCTGCTCAAAGCCTCATCCAGCCTGGCCTTGAACACCCCAGGGGAGGAGGCATCCACAACCTCCCTGGGCATCCTATTCCAGAGTCTCACCATCCTCATACTGAAGAAATTCTTCCTAAGATCCAGTCTAACCCTGCTCTCCCTCAGCTTCAAACCGTTCCCCCTTGTCCTATCTCTAGACACCCTTATGAAAAGTCCCTCTGCAGCTTTCCTGTAGGATCCCTTCAGGAACTGGAAGGCAGCTAAAAAGTTCCTTCAGAGTCTTCTCTTCTCCAGGCTGAACAACCCCAGCTCCCTCAACCTATCCTCATAGCAGAAGTGCTCCAGCCCTTGGCTCATCTTTGTGCCCCTCTCACCTTCCTGATTGCTACAAAATCTGTTTGTCTGAAGTGAAATGACAACTAAATAACCTTTGCTGACTGAAAATACCTGGATTATCTACTAAGAAGTGTTAGTGGAGATGAAAACCTAAATGTCAGGGCAGAGACCTGCCAGCACAGACACACATGCAAAGTGCTAAGTTTAAGAACTGTGCCTGCATAAGAGCCTTAGGATTTAATCCCAAAGAGACAGTGAAGAAAACTTGCTGCTCATCAAAACTTTTCTCTAAGTACTCAAAGCTGTTGGCAGCTGAATATTATTATCGTATTCGTAATATTGTTATAAACAGTAATTATTTAGTCTTGCATTCAGAGGGTGTTGTGCAAGTGGCTGTTACACAAACCCCACAGAATGTTAGGGGTTGGAAGGAACCTCAAACACTCATTGAATCCAAGCCCCCTGCTAGAAAGCAGGATCACCTGGAGTGGGTCTCTGCCCTATACCAAGGCAAGTCCCTGGCTGTGATTCCACCAGGCTCCCACTGAAGCCTTCTAAACTAGAAAGAAGCCACAATGGAGCCTTTTCCATTTGAGAAGCTGTGAGATAACCCCAGACTCTGTAACCCCATGGGTCAGACATGCAGAGATTGACCACTTCTAAAAGACTGGGGAGGGGTCTGGAGCACAGCCCTGTGAGGAGAAGCTCAGGGAGCTGAGGTTGCTTAGCCTGGAGAAGAGGAGGCTCAGGGGAGACCTTCTTGCTCAGCTACCTGAAGGGAGGTTGTAGCCAGGAGAGGGTTGCTCTCTTCTCCCAGGCACCCAGCAGCAGAACAGGAGGACAGAGTCTCAAGCTGTGCCAGGGGAAGTTTAGGCTGGAGGTGAGGAGAAAGTTCTTCCCAGAGAGAGTTGTTAGCCACTGGAATGTGCTGCCCAGGGAGGTGTTGGAGTCCCCATCCCTGGAGGTGTTCAAGAGGGGATTGGATGTGGCACTTGGTGCCATGGTTTAGTAGTCATGAGGCGTTGGGTGACAGGTTGGACTTGATGATCTTTGAGGTCTCTTCCAACCTTGTTGATTCTGTGACTTGGCCCCATTTATTCCATAAACACAACAGCACCTTGGTTCCAAAACTCTTGGACCCCTCTTAGTAAATCACCCCCTCAAAAAAATATTTAGGCTGTGCTTTGTTTTAGAGCTGAGGGAGTTAAAAATGCCTGGAGAAGACGATGGCAAAACAGTGGTGGTTGCATTTCTAGAGTGCTTACCTTCATTACTTCTTTTTTTTTTTTGCATAATAAATCACACCTCTTCTAGACAAGAATTTAATTAAAACTTATCTTAGAGAGCACTTTACACCAATTTATTAGGGGGCAAACACCAACTGGAGGAGAAGCAAGGTGGAGCAGATTGGCAAACAGTCGGTGTAACATTACCGCCGCACTGACCTCAAAGAAATTCTAACGCTGCGCAGCCCCAGCACTAATTAAAGTCCCCATTGATTTCTCCAGATTAATTTCAGCCAGTCATCTCGGTGTGACTTAGCAAAGATCTCATTAAAAGGGCTTGCAGGCTGTGGTCCATCCTCTCCCCCAGCCCACTGGAGCAGGTGTTTTCAGCGCCCGGGCAGCGCGAGGCAGCCCCCGCTCCTCTCGGCGCCCAGCGCAGCTCAAGTGCCACACGCTCAGAGTCAATAAGAACACATTCCCTTTGGACTGGGAAGTTTATTTTCTTTTACTCTGGAAGCAATAACTTAATCTTCTGCTTTCATGGAGGGAAAAAGTATATTTAATTGAGATCACATCAAGGGAATGAGGTCATTGACTCTGTTTGTTTTTTAATCCCTGTTAGTTTAGTGCTTCGGGGGCCAAATTAACTTCACCTCATTGCATAATAGATGGAATTGATCCCTTCAAGATTTGTGGCTGAGAGTTGGCATTATATATGCTCTTCAAAAAGAAGCCAGGACTTAAACTTATGATCTCAGCCTAAACCTAATTTTCACTCTTTTAAACATCTTTAGCTTTCACAAAAATGAACAGGGGACATTTCTCTCCCATTTCAATGTAACTGAAAAAGAAAAGTGCTAAGAGATTAGTGGCAAGGACAGAGGATGATGCTTCCAGCATGAAAAAAACACACCAACATTCCAGAACTCTATAGTGTATTCCTCACATTCCTCTTCAGCTTCACTGCAATGTGATCTGCCTTTAGAAAGCCCTGGGTTGTATTTCTAGTATGCAAATCACTCTGCCATATTTGATTTGCCCCCTGTTAAAAAGTGGCCAAGCCAAAATCAAAGCCTAGAAAGCCAAAGCAAACCAGTTCAAGCTTTACATTCCCTTTCTACTCCTGTACTGCTGACACATCAGTACACAGGGAATGACAAAAGCCTTTCTGCTTGAATTTGAGAAACTCTTTCACTGTTTTATTAGAGATCCTTAAAGACCACAAGCCTTCCAAAAGCTGAAGGATTTTTCCTTCCACTTTTCACACTCTGGTTTCTGGAAAGCCAGTCATCCCTATTGGTGCTACACAACTGACCACTGTCTCCTTTTCACACTGAGATGTGCTTGGGGATGGGAATAGCTAAGGTTTGCTGCAGATTACTACCTGCACGCCACAGAAGGCCAGACTCCTGAAGCAAATTAAATTTGGGACAATAATTTCATAGAATTACAGAATGGTTTGGGTTGGAAGGGACTTTAAAGATCACCTAGTTCCACCCCCTACCATGGGCAGGGACACCTCCCACCAGCCCAGCTTGCTCAAGACCCCATCCAACCCCGCCTTGAACACCTCCAGGGAGGGGCATCCACAGCCCCCGCTGGGCAACTCGTTCCAGTGTCTCACCACCCTCACTGGAAAGAATTTCTTCCTAATCTTCAGTCTAATTCTGCCCTCTTCAAGCTTCAATCTATTCCCCTTGTCTTGTCACTACAAGCCCTTGTATTAAGTCCTTTCCCAGCACTCCTGTAGCCCCCTTCAGGTAGTGGAAGGCTGCTCTCAGGTCTCCCCAGAGCCTTCTCCAGGCTGAACAGTCCCAGTTCTCTCAGCCTGTCCCCATAGGGGAGGCAATCCAGCCACCTGGTCATCTTTGTGCCCTCATCAGGCCCCACTCCAACAGTTCAATGACCCTGTTATGCTGGGGGCACCAGAACTGGCTGCAGTTCTCCAGGTGGGGGCTCACCAGAGCAGAGAGGTGGCAGAGAATCACCTCCCTCCTCCTGCTGGTCACACTGCTTTGGATGCATCCCAGGACACGGTTGCTTTGCAGTTGTGTTCGCAGAATTTACAACAAGCCTTTGCATCACACCCTCTAAAATCCAAGTGCACTCTCAGGAGCAGAGCAGATAATCTCTTTCTGACCATTGACCAATTTGTAAATGCTTTGCAAAAACTGAACTGCAGTAATAGTTTATTTTTACTTCATTAGCTTCCCTTGTAGCCTGGCAAACACATTCCCAGAAAGCTGCTGCTCCCAAGCTTTGCTTCTCTGATAGGATAATAGCTCCTCTTCAACACTCACAAAAGAGAACTACTTTAAAAGGAGTATGAAACATATTTAGAATCAAGAATAAAAGCAGGCTAGCAATAACCTAAACAATATATACTAATAAACCACTGACAAAGTTTCTGGCTATATTCAAGCTACCATTTAAAAAACAAATGCCCCAATAAATGTCATTATGCCAGAAAGAAGTGAAACCAGACTGGAACTCCAGTAAACCAAATGGATTTTTTTTACTAGAGTGGTTGTTCCCAGGTTTTTAACCCACAAGCACAATACAGGCACTTTATTTGTTGCTCCATGAGGCTTGGTACCACTCAAAGAGCCATTACACAACATTGGAACAGCCAATGTCTTTGTTTTACACATACACAACACACACAGATGCAGCAGGATGCTCCCAATCACATCCTAAGTCAGCAGCAAATCCCTCAGGCTTCTGATTCCCAGTTCAACACTTCTTCAGCACAGAGATAAATTCGTATGTGAGCAATACAGCCAACAAATTCCACCTGGTTTTGGCAAACAAGACAGGTTCCTTCAGAACAGGAGAGGCACAGACCTGTTGGAACGGATCTAGAAGCAGCCACAACCATGAGGCAAGGGATGGAGCACCTCCCTGTGAGGAGCCCACAGGGGTTCCACCCTCACATCATTGTTGTGGCCTCCTCTGGACCCTCTCCAACAAGGTAATGTCCCTCTTGTGCTGGGGGTTCTAGAGCTGGCCTTCTTAAATACATGTTTGAAACATGTTCTGGGTCCCTCAGTTTAAGAAGGACATCGAGAAACTTGAACGTGTCCAGAGAAGGGCAACAAGGCTGGGGAGAGGCCTTGAGCACAGCCCTGTGAGGAGAGGCTGAGGGAGCTGGGGTTGTTTAGCCTGGAGAAGAGCAGGCTCAGGGGTGACTTCATTGCCCTCTACAACTACCTGAAAGGTGGTTGTAGCCAGGTGGGGGTTGGTCTCTTCTGCCAGGCACCCAGCACCAGAACAAGGGGACACAGTCTCAAGCTGTGCCAGGGGAGGTTTAGACTCGAGGTGAGGAGAAAGTTCTCCACCAAGCGAGTAATTCGTCATTGGGATGTGCTGCCCAGGGAGGTGGTGGAGTCACCATCCCTGGAGGTGTTCAAGAGGGGATTGGATGTGGCACTTGGTGCCATGGTCTAGCCATGGGGTCTGTGTTGATAGGTTGGACTCGATGATCCTCGAGGTCCTTTCCCACCTGAGTCATACTGTGATACAGGCTCTAGTATGACTTTCTGAAGATCTGTGTTAGGGCAGCCTGGAGTCAGGACTCAATGCTACCAGCCACTGCAGAGATAGAGGTACACTAAAGCCACAGCCCCTTCCACAACAGGCTTGCAAGTTAGAGCTAAAATTGTCCAGCTGTTTAGAAGTGAGCTGTTAAGTTTACATCTAAGCCTGACTGATGGATTCACTTCTCAGACAAGTGCTACACAAGGTGCTGGCTGTCCTCACCAAGGACCAACACGCAAGGCAACTCTGATTACAGGAACAATGGTGAGAAAACTTTTGCAGATCACAGAGAAATGCCTAATGAGAACACTCAGCATTTTTTATCTCATGCCTTTGTCACACTTCCCCCAAGTTAAACTTTCCAGTTTAACTCCCTGGTGGTTTTGCACACAGCTCATCTTCATTTCCATCTGTGGTTACTTAGTGAAACATTACTTGGATGTAAGCTTGAGGTAAAATGTAAGAAGCTGAGACAACCTGAACTTCTCAATGTTTGAATTATAATCAGAATTTCCTCCTATTAGAAATAACTTAGAATCATAGAATTGTCAGGGCTGGAAGGAACCTTAAAGATCATAGAATCAATAAGGTTGGAAGAGATCTCAGAGATCATCAAGTCCAACCTGTCACCCAACACCTCATGACTACTACATGGCACAAAGTGCCACGTCCAATCCCCTCCTGAACACTTCCAGGGATGATCTAGTTCCAAGCCCCCTGCAATGAGCAGAGACACCTTCCACTAGATCAGGTTGCCCAGACCCATATCCAGCTTGGCCTTAAAAACATCCAGGGATGAGGTTTCCACCACCTCTTTTGGCAACCTGTTCCAGTGTCTCACCACCCTTATGATGAATTCTTCCTAATATCTAATCTAAATCCCCCCTCCTCTGGCTTGGATGCATTCCCCCTAGTCCTATCACTGCCCAACACCCTAAAAACTTCACATCTCTTATTATAGGATCATGGAATCAATAAGGTTGGAAAAGACCTCAAAGATCATCAAGTCCAACCTGTCACCCAGCACCTCATGACTACTAGACTATGGCACCAAATGCCACGTCCAATCCCTTTTTGAACACCTCCAGGGATGGGGACTCCACCACCTCCCTGGGCAGCACATTCCAATGGCCAACAACTCTCTCTGGGAAGAACTTTCTCCTCACCTCCAGCCTAAACTTCCCCTGGTGCCATTTGAGACTGTGTCATCTTGTTCTGATGCTGCTTGCCTGGGAGAAGAGACCAACCCCTACCTGGCTACAACCTCCTTTCAGGTACTTGTAGACCTACTTTCAGTTACACAAACTTTAGGATGGGGTTGCTAAGTTAACATTTCTAACTCTGAAAACCTGTCAGAGCTGCAGTAGTGTTCCAAGTGTCTGTGGATGGGAAGAAACAATTGGTCAGACAGCATCCAACACAAGACACTAACTACAAAGTGCCAGGTGCTGCACTTTGGCCACAACAACCCCATGCAGAGCTACAGGCTGGGGTCAGAGTGGCTGAGAGCTGCCAAACAGAGAGAGACCTGGGGGTGCTGATTGACAGCTGCCTAAACACGAGCCAGCAGTGTGCCCAGGTGGCCAAGAAGGCCAAGGGCATCCTGGCCTGCATCAGGAAGAGTGTGGCCAGCAGGAGCAGGGAAGTCATTGTGCCCCTGTACTCTGCATTGGTTAGGCCACACCTTGAGTCCTGTGTCCAGTTCTGGGCTCCTCAGTTTAAGAAGGACATTGAGACACTTGAATGTGTCCAGAGAAGAGCAACAAGGCTGGGGAGAGGCCTTGAGCACAGCCCTGTGAGGAGAGGCTGAGGGAGCTGGGGTTGCTTAGCCTGGAGAAGAGGAGGCTCAGGGGAGACCTCATTGCTGTATACAACTACCTGAAGGGAGGTTGTAGCCAGGTGGGGGTTGGTCTCTTCTCCCAGGCAACCAGCACCAGAACAAGAGGACGCAGTCTTAAGCTGTGCCAGGGGAAGTTTAGGCTCAAAGTGAGGAGAAAGTTCTTCCCAGAGGGAGTTGCTAGCCATTGGAATGTGCTGCCCAGGGAGGTGGTGGAGTCCCCATCCCTGGAGGTGTTCAAGAGGGGCTTGGATGTGGCACTTGGTGCCATGGTTTAGTCATGAGGTCTGTGGTGAGAGGTTGGACTTGATGATCTTTGAGGTCTCTTCCAACCTTGGTGATTCTGTGAAAGGACAAAACTGAACCCCAAAAAAGGTAAGACTCTGCAACAAGTAATCAGAAGTTCCCTAATTGTTTTTCATGGCAAAAGAATATAAACAGCAATCTTTTCCTGTTGGGAAGGCAGAGCTTGTAATGGCAAGAGTCACCAGAGCTGAAGTTTACACGAAGCAGGAGGGTATGGTAATAGCTAAACTCATTTCCTTCCAAAGGTGAATTACAGTTCAGAACACAAACAAACACTCTCTTCACTTCAGCAGCGGGAAGAGAAAAGGGCATAAGGAAGTCCCATTTTAGCATAATGCAGAGTTTGTTTTTTTATTATTTCATACTCTAAAAAGTATAAATAAAGAGCCTGCCAAAAAGCCCCACACAGGATATGAGCTGCAGCAGAACGTCATGGGTGAAGGGACCCGAGCTGTGTGTCGTTTGGAACCCAAGAACTCACCGCGGAGGATTTGGTTTCTGCTCTTGACGATAACGGAAAATCAAAGAGCTACACAACCACACTCTTCACAGATAGAGCATGTCTCTAAGTGATTACAGCAGTTGGGGGAAAAAAAAAGCTCATTCTCTTTCCTTGCTCCACACACTACACCCAGGATTTTGCCTACTCGTCCCCTACACTGTCCTACAAGCAAGACGGAACAACGCAACTCCTCTCCCACAAACCCACCCTCGCACAGCTTACTCTCTCACACTTTCTACTTCCATGCAAATCTCCCCACCAAACAGAACCACAGAATTGTCAGGGTTGGAAGGGACCTCAAGGCTCAGCCAGTTCCAACCCCCCTGCCATGGGCAGGGACACCTCACACTACAGCAGGTTGCTCACAGCCACATCCAGCCTGGCTGCAAACACCTCCAGGCAGGAGGCTTCCACCACCTCCCTGGGCAACCTGTGCCAGTTTCTCAGCACCCTCCTGGGGAACAACTTCTTCCTAACATCCAATCTGAGTCTACCCATTTCTAGTTTTGTTCCACTCCCCCCAGTCCTATCACTCCCTGACACCCTCAAAAGTCCCTCCCCAGATTTCTTGGAGCCCCCTTTAGACACTGGAAGGCAACAGTTCATGTTCTCTCTCTGTCTGGTCACTTTGGTTGGCATTTTAACTTTTAATAACATTTCTGGATCTGTTGAGATTTATTTTTTTTAATGTAATTCTACCTCAGTAACTAGCACAGCTTTTGACTTCACATAAAAGAGCCACTTAAAGAAAATCACCTCATTAAGGACATGCCAGGAGAGCTAATTGCTCATATACCACTTGCAAGGTATCAGTGGTGGGTCCAGCAGAAGCAACATACTACTAATACTGAGCAGCACAGGGGGGACAAAAAGCCAAGAGCTGAACTATGCAGCAAGACAGAGGCAAGAGATAAGGGTTTGCCTGCCACAAAATGGCCAGGACAATTATCTGATACGTGCTGGATGTGCTGGGGAGAACTGTCATTTTAAGCACTTGAAATCCATGCTCTTATGCTTGCTGGTATTTCTTAGGGGTGAGCTCAGTGTTAGTCACACATCTGACTCTTGCTGGTGCCCCTCAAAATGAAAGTTTCAAGAACTCCAGGAAGATAGAAGAGTAGCTTTTTACTGGAGGAAAGTACTTTCTGTGGTATTTTTTTGTGTGTGGCATCAGAGCTGCTGTTTCTACAGCTTTTTGGAGGTTCTCTTTTAGAATCATAGAGCCAATCATGTTGGAAAACACCTCAGAGAGCATCAAGTCCAACCTAGTACCTAACACCTCCTCACAGCTAAACCATGGCTCCACATCCAAGCCTTTAGTGAACACCTCCAAGGACAGTGACTCCACCACCTCCCTGGGCAGCACATCCCAATGGCCAATTACTCTTTCTGGGAAGAACTTTCTCCTCACCTCCAGCCTAAACTTCCCCTGGGGAGAGTTTATTTACACCTAAATTTGAATTTACTAAGGTTAAAACACAGAAGTGACATAGCAAAGCATCCAATAACAGGCTTTGCTTCCCTCAAGTCTACAAACCCAACACAGTACCAGCACAAAAGAAATGTCTTGAGGTTTTGTTTTCTGTACTGTAAGGAAGGACATTTGGACATTCAGAGAACATTAAGTCTTGCCAGGTCCAAAACAGGACAAGGGAGGCGATTCTGCCCCTCTACTCCGCTCTCCTGAGACCTCACCTGCAGTACTGCATCCAGTTCTGGGGACCCCAGCACAAGAAGGACATGGAGATGCTGGAGTAGGTTCAGAGGAGGCCATGAAGGTGATCAGAGGGGTGGAGAACCTCCCCGATGGGGATGGGTTGGGAGAATTTGGGCTGTTCAGTCTGGAGAAGAGAAAGCTCCAGGCAGACCTGAGAGCAGCCTTCCACTACCTGAAGGGGGCTACAGGAGAGCTGGGAAGGGAAATACAAGGGCATGTAGTGACAAGACAAGGGGAATGGATTGAAGCTTGAGGAGGGCAGAATTAGACTGAAGATTAGAAAGCAATTCTTTCCAGTGAGGGTGGTGAGAAAATGGAACAGGTTGCCCAGGGGGAGCTGGGGATGCCCCTCCCTGGAGGTGTTCAAGGCCAGGCTGGATGAGGCCTTGAGCAACCTGATCTAGTGGAAGGTATCCCTGTCCATGAGAGGGGGTGGAACTAGATGATCTTTAAGGTCCCTTCCAACCCAACCATTCCATAAATCTATGAGACTGCCTCATCACCACTGAGATCTAGAAGGCTTTGTGTTAGAGAAAGCTTTAACTGACCACTGTACACCATGGGTGGCCAGTACAGTTTTTCCAAGGAGAACCAAACAGCACCTACTGCAAGACAGAAAGTGTTAGGAGAAAGACTGAAATCAGGATTTTTATCTCATTATGGCAAAGGACAACAGTTTTATTATCAGGAATTTATTTTCACCCCCTGGAAAGAGCACCACAGCAGGGACTTAAAAAATGATCTCTCTGTTCTTGGCCCCGGTACAGACAAGACGTAAGGCTGTGGTCAGATCATTTGAGCTTCCTTAGGCATAAAAGCATATCTAGCACTACCTATTGGCAAAGAAGTAATTTATAGTCATTAAACATCACTATCAGAACAGGGAGAATGCAATTAGGCTACAAAGCAACTGCTGGTTTGAAGAAACATTGCTTTCATTAACTTGAACAAGTAAACTTCACCTTGGTTCAGAAAACTTAATTGGTCGTGCCCAAGCATTTTCTGCTGTAAGATAGGAAATTACTCAGGCCATCTTTTGGTGCTATTCTAAATACTGATTTCCCAAGTGAAAAGTAAGGAAATAAGACAGAACTTTGGTAAACTTAAGCAAGATGACTTTAAACAGAATCACAGAATGTTAGGGGTTGGAAGGGACCTCCAGAGATCAAGTCCAACCCACCTGCCAAAGCAGGATCACCTAGGGCAGGTCACACAGGAGCACATGCAGGTAGGTTCTGATAATCTCCAGAGGAGACTCCAAAACCTCTCTGCACAGTTTGTTCCATGGCTCCAGCACCCTCACATCATATTATTCTCATGTTGAAGTGGAACTTCCTGTGTTCCAGCTTGTACCTGTTGTTCCTTGTCCTATCACCGGGCACCTTCATCTTGACACCCATCCCTCAGTTATTTATAGGCATTAGTAAGATGCCCTCTCAGCCTTCTCCAGTCTAAACAGGCCCAGGAGAGATGTTCCAGTCTGTTAATCATCCTCACAGCTCTCCACTGGACTCCCTCCAGTAGGTTCCCATCTCTCTTAATACAGTGCCTGTAAATTCACTTCCTAGCCCACTTTCACTGGATTTTTTTTGTACTAAAGCTTCCTTATGAAATCCAAAAGCTAGCTGGCCACATGATATGAGCTCCCCCTCACTGTTTTAAAGCAAGTGTAACAGGAAAACAAAAGCTTCCATAAAACAACTGTTTCCTGCACACATATGATGGAATTGACCCAAGTAGTTTGTGTCAGTGAAGTGGGAATTACCACACCAAAACCTACACACTAACATCTGGAGAAGAGAAGGCTCTGGGAAGATCTTATAACTGCATCTCAATATCTGATGAGGAAGGCTGGGGAAGGGACTGGGGAGGGACTGTTAAGAAGGGCTTCTAGGGACAGAATGAAAGGTGGTGGTTTGAAATTGGAGCAGGGTAGATTTAGGCTGGACATTAGGAGGAAGTTGGGGGCTGGTCTCTTGTCCCAGGCAACCAGCACCAGAACAAGAGGACACAGTCTCAAGCTGTGCCAGGGGGAAGTTTAGGCTGGAGGTGAGGAGAAACTTCTTCCCAGAAAGAGTAATTGGCACTTGGGATGTGCTGCCCAGGGAGGGGGTGGAGTCACCATCCCTGGAGGTGTTCAAAAGGGGCCTGCACATGGCACTTGAAGCCATAGTTTAGTTAGTCAGGAGGTGTTGGGTGACAGGTTGGACTTGATGATCTCTGAGGTCTTTTCCAACCTTATTGATTCTATGATTCTAAGTTTTGCACAATGAAAGTGGTGAATTACTGGAACAGGTTGCTCAGGGATGTGCTCGAGGCCCTGTCCCTGGAGACATTCAAGATCAGACTCAATGTGGCCCTGGGCTGCCTGATCAGGAGGTGTCCCAGCTGACTGCAGGGGTGGGGTTGGACAAGAGCACCTTTGAGGGTCCCTTCCAACTCGAACCAGTCTGTGAATCTAAAGAACTCTGGCTATCAAAGAGGATGCAGAGGAGTGAAGAAATGACCAGCAGTACCTGTGAGCTTAATTTTGGACAAGCGTGCCAAAATTCCCGGCAGCTCCTCCAGCCGCAGCTTCATTTCTTTCCACTGCCTGTCTTCTCTGGGCTCTGCTCTTACTGCTGGGACAAGCTCTTCTGCTCCTGCAGCTGGCTTCTTTTCTCTCAACTCATTCCTCCTTAATGGCTCAGACAAAGGTTGATACACAGGTGGAACGGGTCTAATCTGGTGGATAACCTTTTTCTCTTGATCCAGCTGCTGAAGCTCACGAACAGGAGAGGCAACTGAATCGGCCTTGGGCTTGGCTCTTTGGCTGAGGTCTCTGTTGCACCGTGTTACATACTAAAGAGAAAGAGAAATGTTGAGGTGAAGAGGTAAGAAGAGATTTCTGTGCATTTCAGATTCACAGCAGCAGTGTTATTGATACATCAGTCTAACTGTCAGGACAACAAAGATGATCAGAGGGCTGGAGAACCTCCCCTGTGGGGACAGGCTGGGAGAGCTGGGGCTGTTCAGCCTGGAGAAAAGAAGGCTCCAGGGAGACCTTACAGCAGCCTTCCAGTATCTGCATGGGGCTACAGGAGAGCTGGGGAGGGACTTTTTATAAGGGCTTGTAGTGACAGGGTGAGAGGGAATGGATTAAGGCTTGAGGAGGGCAGATTCAGACTGGAGTTTAGGAAAAAATTCCACTGGAAGAGGTTGCCCAGGAAGGCTGTGGATGCCCCCTCCCTGGAGGTGTTTCAGGCCAGGCTGGATGAGGCCTTGAGCAACCTGGTATAGTAGGAGGTATCCCTGTCCATGGCAGGGGGGTGTTGGAACTGGATGATCTTCTAAGGTCCCTTCCAACCCAAGCCCTTTGATGAATCTATGAACTACTTCCTCCAACGACACGAATGACTTAACCTGAATTTCAAATGCCCATTTCACAGGCAAAAAGCTTTCTAAGTTGGACTAGGCACTACAAAAGCAGCTTTTCAACTCACAGCTGCATCAATAATGTTAACTTAAGCGTGAAGAACTGCTACTCAACAAAACTGCTTCCTCCTCCATAGCTTCCACAGCACCAGATAATATCCCCTGATATACAATTGATCAATTCATCTTGAAACAAAGAGGTACACACAGGCCCATACCAACTCCAGCCTCCCAATGCAAGCACTAAACATTGTGCACCTTCCCAGACAAAGAAAATATGTGGAAGAAAAAAAAGCAGAAGAAGAAAAAAAAAGAGCATTTCCCTTCTCCTGTCTATTTTCTTCCCTAAACTACTCCATATATTTCAAGCACCTATGACAGGAATACCAGGACTGAGCTTTCAGCTAATCATGGTTTGGTTCAACTTGCACATTAACAATTCTAAGGAGGAAGAGGGATCTAAACCTCTGAAAGGTGTGACTACAGATCCCATCAAGGGCAAAACAAAGAAGAAGTTGGGAAGTGCTGGTGATCTCCAGAAGCACAGAAGAGACTCTCATCTCTTGCTTCGTACAGGAATGAAGCTCAAGAAATAGAATCATAGAATCAATAAGGCTGGAAAAGACCTCAGAGATCCTCAAGTCCAACCTGTCACCCAACGCCTCATGACTACTAAACCATGGCTTCAAGTGCCACATCCAAGCCTTTTTGAATACCTCCAGGGATGGGGACTCCACCACCTCCCTGGGCAGCACATTCCAACGGCCAACAACTCCCTCTGTGAAGAACTTTCTCCTCACCTCCAGCCTAAACCTCCCCTGGCACAGCTTGAGACTGTGTCCTCTTGTTCTGGTGCTGGTTGCCTGGGAGAAAAGACCAACCCCCACCTGGCTACAACCTCCCTTCAGGGAGTTGGAGAGAGCAAGAAGGTCTCCCCTGAGCCTCCTCTTCTCCAGGCTAAGCAACCCCAGCTCCCTCAGCCTCTCCTCACGGGGCTGTGCTCCAGACCCCTCCCCAACCTCACTGCCCTTCTCTGGAACAAGTGTCTCAATGTCCTTCTTGAATTGGGAAGCCCAGAACTGGACAAAGTACTCAAGGTGTGGCCTAACCAGTGCTGAGCACAGGGCACAATGACTTCCCTGCTTTTGCTGGCCACATTATTTCTGATGCAGGCTAGGATGCCATTGGCCTTCTAGGCCACCTGGGCACACCGCTGGCTCCTGTCAACCAGTACCCCCACGTCCCTTTCTGCCTGTAGCACTGCAAGGGGTTGTTGAGACCACCAACAGGTTTACACACTCCTTGTGTCAAGGTGATCATAAGCTGTAAGACTCCATCTCATCCATATTTCACAGACATAGCTAAAGCAAAACTAACAGGATACAACTCAGTGAAGAGTAAAGCACGCCTTACACTACCATCATCTCACCTTTGATACAGCTCTTCAAAGAGGAGGATACAATTCCAAGGGTCTGAATGATAACTTCAATACCCAAAACTAGCAGTACCCTACAGAATGTAACCCATCGAGTTAACAAGCTCAGGAGTTTTGATTCAAATTAACTGATTAACTCATCAGGCAGAACACACTACCTCCAGAAGGGAGTTCATCCACCTCTTGTCTGACTGCCAGCCAAGACTTGACTCCCTTATTAGCATTTTTATAGATAAAGACTTGAGAAACATGAAATGAAGTGATTTCTGAACAGGAGATGAGCATCTCACTCCACAAGCCCTGTCAAGTACAGGGCTTGCTGCAGCACAAGGCACTGCCTCTGCTACAGCAAGCTTCCTGCAAAGCTCAAATGTTTCAGATGCCAGTGAAGAAAAGGAGAAGCTTACAATCACCTGAGCTCAGCTGATAAGAAAAACACTCTTTTTAATCAACTAACCTCCATTTGGATTCAGCACATGAGCCAACATGAATGAAAGAATGAGGCAGATGGGATAAATACCCTGCCTGACTTACCATTCGCTTGAGGAAGTTGAAGTACTGAAATGTAATCAACCTGTCATGGGCTACATGGCACAGGTGCACGAACTGGCATGGTGTCTGCCGGACTCCAGTGCTCTTCAGGTGCCAGAATAATAACCCTAGTTAAAGAAAACAAACAAAGACAACATTACATAGCAGTTGCTTCTCTGCCACCAACTTTGCTCCTAACTCAGACTGCAGTGTCTCTTGTGAGACACTCCAGCAAGTATCATAGTATCATAATATCAGTCAGGGTTGGAAGGGACCACAAGGATCATCTAGTTCCAACCCCCCTGCCAGGGGCAGGGACACCCCACACTAGATCAGCCTGGCCACAGCCTCATCCAGCCTGGGCTTAAACACCTCCAGGGACAGGGCCTCGACCACCTCCCTGGACAACCCATTCCAGGGCTTCACCACTCTCATGGGGAAGAACCTCCTCCTCACCTCCAGCCTGAATCTCCCCACCTCCAGTTTCATTCCATTCCCCTCTAGTCCTATCCCTACCTGAGATCCTAAGCAGTCCCTCCCCAGCCTTCTTGTAGCCCCCTGCAGATACTGGAAGGCCACAATTAGGTCACCTGGGAGCCTTCTCTTCTCCAGACTGAACAGCCCCAACTCCCTCAGTCTGTCCTCACAGCAGAGCAGCTCCAGCCCTCTGCTCATCCTCGTGGCCCTTCTCTGGACACCTTCCATCACCTCCAGATCCCTCTTGGAATAGGGGCTCCAGTGGGAAGCAGGGCTGCTCAGGTTGGGAGAAACAAGTTTTCAGGCTCTGAGCACTGAGAGCAGAGGCTTGCTCTATGGGTTCTGGGGTTTCCCCTCCAAGTCTTTCAGCTCTCCAGAGATGCATTTATAATTTGTTGTTCCCTTATTATCTCTATCTGCTATCAGCAACATTATCTTGCTGGAATCACACAAGCAGTGCTGAAGGGAGACAGCTGACACAGGGCAGCACCACAGTCACAGAATTGTTTTGGTTGAAAGAGGAACCAAAAGCTCAACCACTAACCCAGCACTGCCAAGGCACCACAAAACCACCTCCCTCAGCACCACATCTACACAGCTTTAAACTCCCTCCATGGATTTCCCTCTGCCACTGCCCTGGGCTGCCTGTTTCATGGCCCAACAATCCCCTTGGGGAAGAAACTGTTCCTTATGTCCAACCTAAATTTCCCCTAGAGTAACTTGAAGCTTTTTTGTCTTGTCCTGTCACTTGCTACCTGGTGGAAGAGACCAAACCCCAGCTGGACCCAAACCCCTTTCAGGGAGCCCAAAGGTCTCCCCTCAGCCTCCTTTTCTCCAGGCTGAACAACCCCAGTTCCCTCAGCCGCTCCTCACAAGACTTGTGCTCTACGCCCTTCACCAGCCCCAATGTCCTTGCAGTGAGGAGTCCAAAAGTGAAGGCAGTACTGGAGGAGCAGCCTCAGCAGCGCCCAGCACGTGGGGACAACCCCTGCCCTGGTCCTGCTGGCCACACCGCTGCTGATACAGGCCAGAACGCTGTGGCCAAATACAAGTAAAGGACACCTCTGTGTGACACAACGCCTATATCCCTACACGTACAGAGGAACAGTCAGGCTCTGTATTGCACTCTATAGAGCACCGCCAGAGACTGCTCGGCTCCAGGGTCAGCTCGGCCCCAGTCGCAGCCCCATTCCCCTGCCCCGCCCGCCCTACCGGCCCGCACAGCTCCGGGCACGGCTGCCCTTCGCCCCCAGACCCCGCCGGGGCAGCGGTACCTGCCATGGCCCGGGGCGGGCTGCAGCGGCGGGCAGCGCTCATGGCCGCAGCGCCGCTCCCGCCGCCCTCTCCGCTCACCGCCTGGGCGCCGCCATCTTGCCCGCCATGACCTCCAAACGCCTTCCGGGTCGGCGCTTCCCGGGGCGGGGCCAGGGGCTGCGGGGATCTGGGTGAGGCGGGAGCCGCCCGCCCGGGCCGGGCCGGGCCGAGCCGAGGCGGGATCGCTCTGCGGCCGAGGGAGGCGGGCTCGGGAGGCCCCTCACGGCCAGGCCCCGGCGCGGAGGTCGGGGCCCGTGCGGTTGCGGGGCGGTGCCTCAGGCCCCGCCGCTTGCCGGCAGAGCCAGCGCTCCCTGCTCCCCGCTGCAGCATCGGCAGCGCGGGCGGCTTGGCTGTGCTCGGGGTGGGGGTCCGGAGAGGGACGTGGTTGAGCCTCGGGCCTTGTACCCGAGCAGCTTCCCACCGAGTGACACCTGCAGTAAGGGGTGGAGCTGCTGGGTGGATTTCGGGGTTTGGGGTAGGAATTGGGGCCGGGCTGGAGACTTCAGAGGCCTGCCCTAGGAAGAAGCAGCTGCCGGGGCTGCCTCCCGGGTTGCAGCTCCCCGTCCCAGCGTCCCGGGGCTCATTTCCAGCTGGCAGTTGCAGCTAGGATGTTGTCAGTGACAGCAGGAGGATCCCGTGGAGCTCATATATGGCTAAGGAAACAACCGAGGGAGAGCTCATACAAATCTGCAATCATTCTTGAGTGCGTGGAGCCTCATGCCCCGGAGGAGCTGAGCTGCAAAGAACCAAAGGCTTGGTAGAAAATAAATAAATAAATAAATAGATAGATAGATAGATAGTTCCTCTAGTCAATTTGGATAGGGCAGGTTTGCTTTCTGTGCCCTTTGGGTGATGTCTGGCATTGCAGGAGGCCAGGAGGTTGAAGAGCTGACCTTGACCCAGCAATCCTTCTACCTTCACAGGGTGGCTGAGTCCTTTGCTCACCCAACTCGGCTTGCTCACCTGAAGGGAGGAAATGCCTTTTGACTTCACCTCTACCGGGTCTGATGGTTTAAAAGCTGGTGCCAGATACAGAGGAAGCCTGAACAAGGAGGGAATGGTGAGGACTGCTCAAGCTGTAAAGCGTAATTGCACCCTCAGGGCACCTTTAAAGTGTTTTCTCTTAAGAGTTTTAAGTTCAGGAGATGTAGGCTATAAGTCACTTAAATGCCTTTGAAAATCACCCTCGATATTTTAACATGGAAATCTTCCTCAGAACCATCTTCCTCCCAGGCTTTCATTTCTTTATGGTGCTTAAATTCATACAAAAGTCATCTTAAATCATTACTGGGAAGATAAAATGAAAACACTCACTCTAATTCACCAAGAATATCCTACTTGGAAGCATTTATTTCCACTCTCTTTCTATTTGGGGACCTGGGGAGAAATTAGGCCTTCACATTTCTTACAGTCATATCCTGTTTTTACTCCAGGTTCTCATCACTGGGCATATATCACTTCACAGGTCCTCCTTGCCACGCTGGTGTTTTGTGTAACTTTGGCCTCAGCTTAAATTTACACCTGCAAAAATAAACACGTGGCAAAGGCAGGCAGGAAGGGCTGGGATGGTTGGGTGGGTTTAGGGCAGTTTGGGTCAGAGAGGAAAAGGCTTTGGTAGCTGAGTGTTCGGTGTCAGGGCTGAGATTTAAGGTTTAATGATTTTCATTGCCTTTCACTTGGGCAATAAATTGCACCCCTGGAGAGAAAGGGGGGGTGGGGGGAGAAGTAAAACACTACTTTTCTAATTAAGAAGGATGTTATCCGTGGGCCTCGAGACGGAGCAATTCCTCCTTGTGACACGATAGTAATGATTTAGGGCACGCAGAATGTCAGGTACCCAGCTGGGTTTAACCACTAAAGCTACCTCCAGAGAGAGGAAAAGATCGTAGGAGTTTTAGTGGACACAGGTATCCAAATGTCAGAGTGGCATTTCAGCCTAAAATGGCTCCACAGGCTTTGGGTCTTGTTACTGAAGGTACTGAAGGGCCTGCAAAACGCTGATTAGAATAGAAATAGAATAGGATGGGATAGGATGGGATGGAATGGAATGGAATGGAATGGAATAGAATAGACCAGACCAGACCAGACCAGGTTGGAAGAGACCTTCAAGATCATCGCGTCCAATCCATCAACCAATCCAACCCACCCAAACAGCTAACCCATGGCACCAAGCACCCCATCCAGTCTCCTCCTGAACACCTCCAATGATGGTGACTCCACCACCTCCCCAGACAGCCCAATCCAATGGCAAATCACTCTCTCTGTATAGAACTTCTACCTAACATCCAACCTAAACCTCCCCTGGTGCAGCTTGAGACTGTGTCCTCTCATTCTGGTGCTGCTTGTCTGGGAGAAGAGACCAACCCCCACCTGGCTGCAGCCTCCCTTCAGGGAGTTGGAGAGAGCAAGAAGGTCACCCCTGAGTCTCCTCTTCTCCAGCTGCCTCAGCCTCTCCTCACAGGGCTGTGCTCCAGACCTCTCCCCAGCATTGTTGCCCTTCTCTGGACACCTTCCAGCAGCTCAACCTCTTTCCTAAACAGAGGAGCCCAGAACTGGACACAGGACTCAAGGTGTGGCCTAACCAGTGCAGTGTACAGGGGCAGAATGACCTCCCTGCTCCTGCTGGCCACACTGTTCCTGATGCAGGCCAGGATGCCATTAACCTTCTTGGCTGCCTGGGCACACTGCAGGCTCATGTTCAGCCTACCATCGACCAGCACCCCCAGGTCCCTCTCTGCCTGGCTGCTCTCAGGCACTCTGACCCCAGCCTGTAGCACTGCCTGGGGTTGCTGTGGCAAATGTGCAGAACCTGACACTGGGATGTGTTCAATCTCATGCCGTTGGATTCTGCAGAGGCTGGCTCCACAAAATACTGAAGGGTCCAGAGATTACCTCATGTGGGCACGAGATTACCAAGGGCAACAAAAAACTATCAGAGGGCTGTAGCACCTCTCCTAAAAAGACAGCCCAAGAGATTTGGGGTTGTTCAGCCTGGAGAAGAGAAGAGAAGAGCATTTCAGTATCTGAAGGGGACCTGCCAGGAAGCTGGGGAGGGACTGTTTAGAAGGGAAACAGGACAAGGGGCAATGGTTTTAAACTAGAGAAGGGGAGATGGACATTAGGAGGAAGTTCCTTACTGTGAGGGTGGTAGAACACTGGAACAAGTTGGCCAGGGAGGTGATGGAGGCTTCACAGTATCACAAAGGTTGGAAGAGACCTCAAAGATCATCAAGTCCAACCTATCACCACAGACCCCATGACTACACCATGGCACCAAGTGCCACATCCAATCCCCTCTTGAACACCTCCCGGGATGGTGACTCCACTACTTCCCTGGGCAGCACATTCCAACGGCCAACAACTCTCTCTGTGAAGAACTTTCTCCTCACCTCCAGCCTAAACTTCCCCTGGCACAGCTTGAGACTGTGTCCTCTTGTTCTGCTGCTGCTTGCCTGGGAAAAGAGACCAACCCCTTCCTGGCTACAACCTCCCTTCAGGTAGTTGTAGAAAGCAAGAAGGTCTCCCCTGAGCCTCCTCTTCTCCAGGCTAAGCAGCCCCAGCTCCCTCAGCCTCTCCTCACAGGGCTGTGCTCAAGGCCTCTCCCAGCCTTGTTGCCCTTCTTTGGACATGTTCAAGTGTCTTGATGTCCTTCCTAAACTGAGGGGAGCCTTTCATCCCTGGAGACATTCAAACTCAGGCTTCATGGGGCTCTGAGTGACCTGATCTAGTTGGGCATGTCCCCACTTCATGCAGCGGGGTTGGACTAGATGACCCTTAGAGGTCCCTTCCCACCCAACGGATTCTAAGATTCTATCCTATGAAAAGGGGGTACAGGGAGCTCTTAGCACCTTCCCCACTCATCTCCCACAATCTAGCTCATGACAGCTCATACCAGTGTCACAGGACCTGTTGGAGTGTGGCAGGAAAAGACTCATCTCCTATCCCGGGCTCCGAGGTCAAGCCCCACTGTGAGGCAGTGAGGTTCCTGCAGCATCTCTCCCCTCTGTTGCTAATTGCTACCATGGGCAATTACTCAGAAAGTAAACACTGCACCTCCAGGTCTGTTTTGAGGGTGATGCAAGGGGCGTTTAACCATGCAACTCCCATTAGTGTTAATTATGGAGCAGATATTAACAGCCTCACACAATCCCCCTCCCCTGTTAGCGCTGCCATAAATCTGATTGGTGGGGCTTAATTGGATCTCAGCCTCAGAATGCAAGGGTTTGATACGTGAAAGGGCAGATTTGTGGAGACAGCAAACTATTACTGTACTTTTAATCTCCAAAGCTCTCCTTCCCTTGCTCATCACACCAGCAGGGGCTTCGTGTGAGATTGATTTGTTGTCAGGAGATGATTTAAAGACCGACTGTGAAAATATTCTATTTGCCTTGCTGCGTAGAATGTGGCATTGATGTTGGAGCTCCACAGAGGCCTGATGTGCTTTCAGATAGGCAACTGTGATCCTTTGAGGCTGTGCCTTTAAGAAAAGGACAGTACTGGGGCACTTTGTGGGGGGAGAAGGCTGGGCCTTTCTCTCTAACCCTCCACAGCAACTCAGAAAGCCAAGTGCAAAATAAACAAGATGGCATCCTGCTGCTCTTGTGGTAACCTTTACGGATCAGTTCAGAGGTGTGGCTGTTGTCTAGGTCGGTAATACACCACAGGGGAAGCTGCAGCTTGGTGCAGTTCTGCCCCAGGCAGCTGAAGCCCTGCTGTATTTTCTTTCTGGCGGCACAGTAGCATAGAATCATAGAATAAACCAGGATAGAAAAGGCCTCAGAGATCATCGAGTCCAGCCTATAGTGTGGCCAGCGGGAGCAGGGAACTCATTCTGCCCCTGTACTCAGCACTGGTTAGGCCACACCTTGAGTCCTGTGTCCAGTTCTGGACCCCTCAGTTTAGGAAAGATGTTGAGTTGCTGGAAGATGTCCAGAGAAGGGCAACAAAGCTGGGGAGGGGTCTGGAGCACAGCCCTGTGAGGAGAGGCTGAGGGAGCTGGGGTTGCTTAGCCTGGAGAAGAGGAGGCTCAGGGGAGACCTTCTTGCTCTCTCCAACTCCCTGAAGGGAGGTTGTAGGCAGGTGGGGGTTGGTCTCTTCTCCCAGGCAGCCAGCACCAGAACAAGAGGACACAGTCTCAAGCTGTGCCAGGGGAGGTTTAGGTTGGATGTTAGGAAGAAATTCTTCCCAGAAAGAGATTGGCCATTGCGATGTGCTGCCCAGGGAGGTGGTGGAGTCAGCATCAATGGAGGTGTTTAGGAAGAGACTGGAATAGGCATCTGGTGCCATGGTTTAGTTGGTTAGATGGTGTTAGGTGATAGATTGGACTTGATCTCCGAGGTCTTTTCCAACCTGGTTAATTCTATTCTATTCTATTCTATTCTATTCTATTCTATTCTATTCTATTCTATTCTATTCTATTCTATTCTATTCTATTCTATTCTATTCTATTCTATTCTATTCCCTAATACCCAACACCTCCTGACAATGAAACAATGGCTCCAAGTGCCACATCCAATCCTTTTTTGAACACCTCCAGGAATGGGGATTCCACCACCTCCCTGGGCAGCACATCCCAATGGCCAATTACTCTTTCTGGGAAGAACTTTCTCCTCACCTCCAGCCTAAACTTCCCCTAGGAGAGCTTGAGATGTACAGAAGAAATGGTGTCTTGGTGTTCCTGTCTTTGTTCCTTCACCAAATGGGAAAACTTGTTTATTTTGAGGGTTTTGGAGCCCTGGGCAGGCTATCCAGAGAAGTTGTGAAGTCTCCTTCTCTAGAGAGCTTCCAAACCCACCTGGACATTATGATCTTAGGCAACCTGCTCTGGGTGCCCCTGCTTTAGAGGGAGATTAGACTGAATGATCTCCAGAGTCCCTTCCAACCCCCACCATGCTGGGTTGCTGTGTTCAAAGTGAAGGGCACTAGAACATATCAGAAACACAGTTCAGGCTGGAGAAGAGAAGGCTCCAGGGAGACCTTAGAGCAGCCTTCCAATACCTGAAGGGGGCTACAAGAAAGCCCAGAAGGAACGTTTTACAAGGACTTGTAGTGGTAGGACTAGAGGGAAGGGCTTTAAGCTTATGGAGAGCAGATTCAGAAATTCTTTACAGTGAGGGTGGTGAAGCACTGGAGCAGGTTGCCCAAGGGATAGCTTGGATGCCTTCTTCCTGGAAGTGTTCAAGGACAAGTTGGATGAGGCCATGAGTGACCTGGTCTAGTGGAAGACATCCTTGCCTATGGCAGTGGAGTTGGGACTGGGTGATCTGATCTCTTTCCCAAAGCAGAGTCCAGATACACCATAGGAAATCAGCAGAAGCTAGAAAGTTCTGCTTCCTCACAGCTGTCACAGTGGCCTTGCTCTGACCTTGTGCCATGCCATTTTTTTGCAAGCCCTGTGTTGCTTGCTCACCACCTGCAGTGGACTATGAGCTACAATAGCTTACTTCAAAGCTGCCAGCCTTTCCTTAGGTAGAGCTTTGCTGAGTGCCTGGTGTAAATTCAGCTGCAGGCAGATTTGGAGTTAGTGTCAAATCTGATGCAGTCATGAAGGAAATAAACACCAGGATGAACCATACCAAGGGCAGCATGAGGAGAATCACCCCTCAAAAATGGCAAGACCTGCCTTAAGGCAGCAGAAACCAACCATGCAGATTCACAAAGGAGCTACAATAACCCACTGCAGTCCCCCACCACATCAGCCACCTCTTTTTAACTCAGCCTGATATTGCTGTTCCTGACAAGGAGCAATACCTCTTATCCCTTAAAGTTCCCAGCCAGAGTCAACAATAACTATTTCCAGCAGCCCTTTGCCCTGAAAATGACATTCTGAAGAAAAGGACCTGTGTCCTGTGCTCTTTCAGCTGAGAACTGCTGCCCTAATATCTCCAGAGCCTCCTTCTATTTTTTTTTCCATGCCTCCTTTCAGAGGTCTTTCTTTTCCTGGAAAATCTATGTCAAATTCCCAAGCTGCCTAGGACTCAAAAGATCTAATAAAAATAAGATTTATTAAGAGCAGAGGGAGGAAATCAGATTAAAACTGAAGAAACAGCTTGCATAACTGATCTCCTATGCTCAGCAACTGCTCAGGAAGTGCTTGGTGCACACACATTAACTGTTTTGTGGAAGTGCTTCTCAGCCCAAGGGCCAGGAAAGGCCAGCAGCAGCCTGCAGAGTCTTCTCCACAGGCATGGCCATTAGCTGCACAAAGCCCAGCAGTGCTCAGGCTCACAGCTTCTCAGCACTAGATGCAACGTTGTGTTTTGCTAACCCACTGGTAACTCCTTTTGCTACAGCTCAAGAGGGGCAAACCACCCCCAGCAGCAAGACTGCTCAGAGGGGCTCCAGGCATCAGAAGGCTCCAAGCTCCACGGGCCCCACCACAGCCAGCAGCTCACTGCTTCTGCCAACCACTAGCTCTCAGTGGCAGCAATATGTGCATGCTGTAGGACCTGTAGGATCACAGGATCTCAGCATGGAAGGCACCTCTGGAGATCCAACTCCCCCCCTAACTAAAGCAGGATCACCCACAGCAGCTTGCCCAGGATCGCAGTGTCCAAGTGGCTTTGGAATCTCTCCAGAGAACAAGACTCCACAACCTCTCTGGGCAGCCTGCTCCAAGGCTCCAGCACCCTCTCACCAAAAAATTGTCTCCTGATACTCAGATGGAACTTCCAGTTTGTGCCCATTATCACTTGTCCTGTCACTGGGCACCACTGCAACAAAGATGGCTTTTTCTGCCTCTCCTCCCTCTGCTCCATCACTCTCTTCTGCTCACCTTAAGGCCATGATTTGCTGTCCCTATCAGCTCATCACCCTGTCCACCTCTCTGCTTTGGTTAGATTTAACCTCCCCCCCCTGCAGCACCTCTGCTGGCAGGACTCCTCTATTGACTCAGCTTTCTCCCTTGGAGGCATTTCTGCTGAGGGAGGCAGCGCTCAGCCCCAGCAGTTCTTGCTCTGAGAGATGTGACAGGGAAGGCAGCACCCATCTGCTCAGTCCCTGCCTCCCAGCCCTCCGTGGGGGCTGAGTGTGATGAAACCCCCTGTGCCAAGCTCCAGGAAACAGCTTCAGCTTCCTCCTCTTTTTAAATGATGCTCAAACAGTCCAAGTTCAGTCTCTCTGGGCACCAGCTCCTGGAAGAAGTCTCACTCTTCACTGTCCTCACTGTGGTGCCTTTGCCTCTGTTTCTTGGATGTGGATTTTGGACTGAGTAACTCCACCAGTCCCCATTAACCTTCAGCAGGCATCTCCCTGCTGGTCTCTTGCTGAGTCCAAGCACGGCACTGCTCCTCCATTTCTGCTTGCACTGACATAGCTGTGGCTGGTTTCTTCTGGTCCCTTTCATAGAAGCCCTCTTACAAATCATCTTTTTTCCTGAGTATTTTTCATCCTCTTTCTCCAAAATGGAATGAAGAGGGAGCAAACAGGTTGTGTCCCCTATGTCTCAGTGCAGAACTTATCTTCTGCTGCTTCTTGGATGCAGTTTTAATCCAGGCTGGTTGCCACTCTACTCAGTGTGCTTTGCTGGGGGCTTGGAGGGTTGGGCACTTAGATGGCCACCACAAGAGGAACATGGCTTTGAGAACTGATCTGCAACATGACAGTGACTGGGAACTCTGTCCCTGTGCCTACTGGTGTCTGCTCTTTCTCTTTACCCAGTGGTGGAAGACTGTGCTAGTCCTAAGGTTCCCTAAGGCACTCTAAACCATCTCACCAGTGTAAGTTCTGCAGGCATCTGCCCCAAGTTTGCACTGTCTGAATTATTGCCCAACCCAGGGTGTGGCAAAGCAGCACCACCAGGCCCAGGTATTAACAAATTCTGCTTTATAATTAGATGTCATTTGTGGGTTCTGGACTTTCAGACAATCCAGCTGAACTTCAGAGAACTGGTCATGTTTCTGCACATCCATATGCTTCATCTTGAAGCCTGAGCCCTGAACCAGCTCTTACTGAAATCAGTCAATAAAGGAAGGGAAGGGAAGGGAAGGGAAGGGAAGGGAAGGGAAGGGAAGGGAAGGGAAGGGAAGGGAAGGGAAGGGAAGGGAAGGGAAGGGAAGGGAAGGGAAGGGAAGGGAAGGGAAGGGAAGGGAAGGGAAGGGAAGGGAAGGGAAGGGAAGGGAAGGGAAGGGAAGGGAAGGGAAGGGAAGGGAAGGGAAGGGAAGGGAAGGGAAGGGAATTAACCAGGTTGGAAAAGACCTTGGAGATCATCAAGTCCAACCTATCACCCAACATCATCTAATCAGCTAAACCATGGCACCAAGTGCCTCATGCAGGCTCTTCTTAAACAATTCCCTTGATGCTGACTCCACCACCTCCCTGGGCAGCACATTCCAATGGCCAGTCTCTCTGTGAAGAATTTCTTCCTCACCTCCAGCCTAAACCTCCCCTGGCACAGCTTGAGACTGTGTCCTCTTGTTCTGGTGCTGATTGCCTGGGAGAAGAGACCAACCCCCACCTGGCTACAACCTCCCTTCAGGTAGTTGTAGAGAGCAAGAAGGTCTCCCCTGAGCCTCCTCTTCTCCAGGCTAAGCAACCCCAGCTCCCTCAGCCTCTCCTCGCAGGGCTGTGCTCCAGACCCCTCCCCAGCTTTGTTGCCCTTCTCTGGACACCTTCCAGCAACTCAACATCTTTTCTAAACTGAAGGGCCCAGAACTGCACACAGTGCTCAAGGTGTGCTCCCACTGACTTCAGTGGAAGTTGAAGCAGATCCACTGCTAACCCTCTCTCATCTCTAATTGAATGCCTGCTTCATTCAGGTGACAATAGTGAGCTCCTCAACACTCTGAGTGACAGCTGTGACTGGCAGCCTTGCACTGCCTTGCACTTGGGCCTCCCCGGTGACCAGTGGCAGAACAAGAGGACACAGTCTCAAGCTGTCCCAGGGGAAGTTCAGGCTCAAGGTGAGGAGAAAGTTCTTCCCAGAAAGAGTAATTGGCCATTGGGATGTGCTGCCCAGGGAGATGGTGAAGTCCCTGTCCCTGGAGGTGTTCAAAAAAGGCTTGGATGTGCCACTTGGTGCCATGGTTTAGTTGTCAGGAGGTGTTAGGTATTGGGTAATAGGTTGGACCTGATGATCTCTGAGGTCATTTCCAACCTGGTTGATTCTATGCTTCTGGGTTTGTGGAAGATGTGTCTTCTCCTGTGGCTGCCATTGCTCCAGTGCCTGTAACATCAGCACAGTTTGCTCAGCACCTCCTGGTATTTGTCTCACAGACTTCACAGCTTCCCAGCAAATTCCCCACTCTGTGTTACTTCCCCCTGCCCTGTACTATTTCAAGCTTTCATGTAAGGAACCTCACACAAAGGCCCTTCACACGAGGTTGTTTGGACAGTTGTGCTGCAAGAGAGCTTCTTGGGTTCAGCAAAAAAAAAGTCCCTCCTTCTGTCATAGCAGCACCAGACACCTAAGTGGCAAGGACTGGCTGTGAGAGTAACAATGCTCCTGAGCTCTGTAGTTGCATGCTGGGGTTCACAGAATCATAGAAGTGTTTGGGTTGGAAAAGACCTCTAAGATCATCAAGTCCAAGCATCAACCCAATTCCAGCCTGGCCATTAAACCATGTCCCAAAGTGCCATGTCTACACTTCCAAGGATGGTGACTCCACCACCTCCCTGGGCAGCCTGTTCCAATCCCTGACCACTCTTGCAGGAAAGAAATTCTTCCTAATCTCCAATTTAAACCTCCCCTGGCACAATTTCAGCCTGTTTCCTCTCATCCTATCGCTTGATGCTTGGGAGAAGATTATGCAATTGATTATATAATCAATCAAAGATTATATAATTGATCAAGGGGTTTGATTAATTGTTCTTTTTCTACTTCTGAGAGCACCCAAAGTCAGATTAGGCAGAGCTTTCATGCCCCCTTTTCATGCTGAAAGGACAGTGTTTGACTTTGTGATCCAGTGGGTATGGGAGCAGCCATGCTCTTACAGAAAGCCCAGCTGCCTGACGGCTGTGCTGGCTAACTCCAGGACTTCTCTCTGCCCCTCTGCTTACCTCATCCTCACCTCAAAGAAAATACAAGTGCAGGGACAGCAGATCCTGGTACTGGGTGCAGTTCTGGGCCCCTCAGTTTAGGAAAGATGTTGAGATGCTGGAAGGTGTCCAGAGAAGGGCAATGAGGCTGGGGAGGGGTCTGGAGCACAGCCCTGTGAGGAGAGGCTGAGGGAGCTGGGGTTGCTTAGCCTGGAGAAGAGGAGGCTCAGGGGAGACCTTCTTGCTCTCTACAACTACCTGAAGGGAGGTTGTAGACAGGCAGAGGCTGGTCTCTTCTCCCAGGCAAGCAGCACCAGAACAAGAGGACACAGTCTCAAGCTGTGCCAGGGGAGGTTTAGGCTGGATGTTAGGAAGAAGTTTTTCCCAGCAAGAGAGATTGGCCATTGGGATGTGCTGCCCAGGGAGGTGGTGGAGTCCCCATCCCTGGAGATGTTTAGGAAGAGCCTGGATGAGGCACTTGGTGCCATGGTTTAGTTGATGAGGTGGTGTTGGGTGATAGGTTGGACTTGATGATATTGAAGGTCTTTTCCAACCTGGTTAACTCTATCCTATCCTATCCTATCCTATCCTATCCTATCCTATCCTATCCTATCCTATCAAATAATGTAGCCCCTGTAAACTTCTCAACAAGACTGAACAACTCTGATGGTGGCACTGATGAACCAGGGCATGCTGTGGGCAAGGGTTGCTCAGGCTTTATCCCCACCACTTGGTCCATGCCTTGACTTGCAGTGCCTGGCAGGTGGCCAAGCTAGCTCTGCCACCTGGGGCTGCCATCCTACAGAGTCATAGAATTGTTTCTGTTGGATGAGACCTCTAAGATCATCGAGCCCAACAGCCAGCCCAAGACCACCACAGCCAATGACCAACCACAGCCATTAAAACCTGTCCACGCCAGTTGAGCGAAAGTTGATCTTGTTATTTCTTGGACTGATCCCTCAGGGAAGCCTCTAGTGCTGCAAGAAGTGGTCCTGGTGACTCAGATGCTGGCACTTTTCCTTCTGAGTCTATGCCCAAGCATGATGCAGGGGCATGGCATGGTGGGAGGCCTTGCCTTTCAGGTGTGGAACATAACTGAGGTCATAACCACTCGTCATCTCATTCCCCTTATGCTTCCCATCCTTGCTGCTTAGTTGCTGCCTGGTTGAGCTCTAGATCCCCTGGGAAGCAGCACTTCCTCACAGCCATTGCTTTACACCTACCTCACTGGTGTGCACAGCCCACCCTGTCTGGGAGATGGGAGGGCTGTCTGGATTCCCTCCTCCTGGGTGTTCAGCTAGACAAGTCCCTTGTGGGAGATGAGTGAGAAACTCCAGTGTTCCCCCTCACTGTGAAGGGAGGAATGGTTTATATTTTTCTAACTTGTGCATGAAAAAGAAATCAGCTTGAGGAAACACACCAGAGCTGGCAACAGGTGGTGCAGGAGAGAGCCCTCAGCTCTAAGAGCTCTTAGCAGTAATCTGTGATCTTCCCCAGTGTCCTGCAGCCTGGGATGCTGGATGCCTCAAATAAAGGAATGCCTTGCTTGTGTTTTCAGCTGATCTTCACATCACAACATGCATCCCAGACACTTTTAGAGGAACACCACATGTGTCCTGTTGACTTCAAGCTCCACAAGCTGTTTGAGACCTGCAGGCTGCAGATCCAAGGCCCTAAGCAGGCTGATACCAAGAGAAAATTGTCATAGTCAGGACAATTCATCTGCCTGCAGGCTGTTCCCACCAGGTCCTCAGGATGGGGAGAGCCCATGGTTGGAATGACACTGTAGGGGTGCAGGTTGAGCAGGCCTGCTCCAGGGAGCAGAGTGCTGCTGGCCACCTTCAGCAATGGCTTTGAGCCTCTGTGGAAGAATCTTATGGAGTTGTTGGCAGACTGTGCAGAAACAGGGAAGGAAAGAGCTCATGTGCCAGACAAGTTGTGTTCCTTGAAGGCTGCCTCTTCTGGATCCTGGCTGCTGCAGCAGATCCTTGTCCCTCCAAAATGAGTGTTGTGGTGCTGTTGAATTCAGCTGGAGCAACGTTTAGCCCTGAAAGACCAACCAGGTCCTCCACTGAAAAGAGGCTGAGGGTGTCTTGATTATAGAAAAGCAGAATACACATTCTCCTTATTTATGGACATTTAGGGCAGTCAGAGTTACTACAAATCCTGCAAGCCAACCACCATCTCTGGAAGCTGCTCACATCCCAGACCAACTAACCATGCTCTTATTAGCCTCAGCAGTTGACAACCATAGCAAAGAGCTCGCAGGAAGGATAACATTTATGAACACATCAAAGTGATTCATAACAGGCTATTAAAAATAGCAAGGGAGGAAAGAGGCAGCCTCCAGACAAACCATTCTGAGATCCTCAGTAATTCAGAGCACTGCTTTTGAAAGTGAAGTTTTTAGCTATCACAGAGCTGTCCCTGCTGCTCTGCACGTAGCAAGGTAGGCTGTTCTGAGAGCTCTCTTCCACCCAGCGCTCCTTCATTCCACTCTGGCCTGGACTTATCACAACCCAGCCATGGATGACCCCTCCCTGGAGGTGTTCAAGGCCAGGCTGGGTGAGCAACATAGAATCATAGAATCAATCAGGCTGGAAGAGACCTCAAAGATCATTAAGTCCAACCTGTCACCACAGACCCCATGACTACACCATGGCACCAAGTGCCACATCCAATCCCCTCTTGAACACCTCCAGGGATGGGGACTCCACCAGTACTCAGTATTCAGTATCACTAAGGTTGGAAAAGACCTCAAAGATCATCAAGTCCAACCTGTCACCACAGACCTCCTGACTAAACCATGGCTCCAAGTGCCACATCCAATCCCCTCTTGAACACCTCCAGGGATGGGGACTCCACCACCTCCCTGGGCAGCACATTCCAATGGCTAACAACTCTCTCAGTGAAGAACTTTCTCCTTACCTCCAGCCCAAACTTCCCCTGGCACAGCTTGAGACTGTGTCCTCTTGTTCTGGTGCTGCTTGCCTGGGAGAAAGAGACCAACATGGCATAGTGGAAGGTGTCCTTGCCAATGTCAGGGGAGTTGGAACTAGGTGATCTTCAAGGTCCCCTGTGAGTGTTGAGGAAAGCTCTGTGTAACTCACACCCACCTTCCACCTCCTGTGCACCGCTGAAGCAACAAACCGGAGCACACATCAGGTTCAATATTTTCCTTGGGCTGGCCCCACTCAGTTCTGCCATGTTCTAAGGGTTAATCCTGGCAAACAAGGGGAGCTGGTCAAGTAAAGGCTGCGCCCCCCGCCTCTACCCACAACCCAGGGCCATTTGCAGTCTGTCAGGCACTTGTTAACACAGTAACCCATTCATTTTTTTTCCTCTCTCTTGATGAATTTGTGGCATGCTGGCCAGGAGCCAGAAGCTGAGCTGGGAAACAATATTTATTTATATCTCCACACACAATAATTCATGTCTGCCCAAATCATGGACTTGCCCTAATCCACAGCCTTTCAAAACATTTGCAGTTCTCTCAGCTGATTAACACTGGCTTGGCTGGGCCTGCCCCAGTGGAAAGAAACACAGGAGAATGAGCGCAGCTGAATGCTTTGATTCACTGATAGAGGCTGACATTTCTGCCCTGGCTCCTCTAGCAGTCTGTTCTCAAGTGCAGAGAGCTCTGCTTTGTGCTGTGACAAGCAATATGGGATGTCCAGTCCTCGTCCCCTCTTGCCAAGCACCCATCTGAACAAGGGGATGGTAGTTTTGTGTGCCACTGAAACAAAGTAAGAGCCCAAGAAGTGGCTTTTTCAGAGCTAGTTTCTCAGAGGGAATCACTCTCCACTAGCTGGAAGGAGGGAGTTGATGGAGCCTACATCATCAGCTTGATGGATCACAAAGTTTCCCATTAGGTTTCCAGCCACTCTGCTGAGCTACTTGAAACATAAAACACAGAGTTGAGGAGAGCTGCCCAGAAGTTATCCTAGAATCACAGAAGTGATGGAGGGACCTCTAGAGATCATCCAGTTCAACCCCCCTGCCAGAGCAGGATCACCTAAGGCAAGTCACACAGGAACACATCCAGATGGGGCTTGAATGTCTCCAGAGAAGGAGGTTCCACAACCTCTCTGGGCAGCCTGCTCCAGGACTCCAGCAGACTCACAGTGAAGAAGTTTCTTTTTCATGTTGAGGTGGTGCTTCCCTGGGCCCTTGTTGTTGACACCCACCCTTCAAATATTTGTAGACATTAATAAGATCCCCTCTCAGTCTTCACTTCTTGAGGCTAAACAGCCCCAGGTCATAGAATCACAGAATCAACCAGGTTGGAAAAGACCTCAGAGATCATCAAGCCCAACCCATTACCCAATACCTAACACCTCCTGACAACTAAACCATGGCTCCAAGTGGCACATCCAAGCCTTTTTTGAACACCTCCAGGGACAGTGACTCCACCACCTCCCTGGGCAGCACATCCCAAGGGCCAATTACTCTTTCTGGAAAGAACTTTCTCCTTACCTCAAGCCTGAAGTTCCCCTGGGACAGCTTGAGACTGTGTCCTCTTGTTCTAGTGCTGGTTGCCTGGGCAAAGAGACCAACCCTCACCTGCCTCTCAGCCTTTCTAGAGCAGCTACCGTAGACAGCTACTGAAGACACCACAAAAGTACCCCTCATGCCTGCTCAGGGTAAGAGGAAAAAAAAAAGAAGAAAATAAAATAGGAGAAAAAAAGATTCAGGTTTGTTGGGTAGGTTCACAAAATATTTGGCTGCAAACAGGTTTAGTGTGCATTAAAGCTAGGGTGAGACAAGCCTGCTGAAAGCAGAACTGGGTTTGGGTATGACCATGACAGGATGTCGGATCTCAATGGTGTGGAGAGATTGCATGGCCAGCAGGTCGAGGGAGGTGATTCTCCCCCTCTACTCTGCTCTGGTGAGACCCCACCTGGAGTACTGCATCCAGTTCTTGACCCCTGTTACAAGAGGGATCTGGAGGTGCTGGAAGGTGTCCAGAGAAGGGCCACGAGGATGAGCAGAGGGCTGGAGCTGCTCTGCTATGAGGACAGACTGAGAGAGTTGGGGCTGTTCAGTCTGGAGAAGAGAAGGCTATGAGGAGACCTAATTGTGGCCTTAAAGTATCTGAAGGGGGCTCCAAGAAAGCTGGGGAGGGACTTTGGAGGGTGTCAGGGAGTGATAGGACTGGGGGGGATGGAATGGAACAAAACTAGAAATGGGTAGATTGAGATTGGATGTGAGGAAGAAGTTGTTCCCCATGAGGGTGGTGAGAGGCTGGCACAGGTTGCCCAGGGAGGTGGTGGAAGCCTCCTGCCTGGAGGTCTTTGCAGCCAGGCTGGATGTGGCTGTGAGCAACCTGCTGCAGTGTGAGGTGTCCCTGCCCATGGCAGGGGAGTTGGAACTGGCTGATCCTTGAGGTCCCTTCCAACCCTGACAATTCTATGATTCTATAATTGGTGATTGTATGGGGAAAAGAACCTCTGAAACAGCACTTGGCTCTCAGAAGATTGGGTTGATGTCACCAACCCTATCACACAGGGAAGGAAATGAAGCTCAGATTCACCCCAAACACCATGGAAACCTCTCTATTCTCTCTCCACTAGACCAGTCCCCCATGTCTATAACTACCTTGTAGCTACAGGGTTGTCCTATCTGGACCTCTGGGTGAGAGAGAGGGAGGGGATGGCCACGCTTCACACGTAAGAGCTGGAGTAACAAAGAAGGGTTTTATAAAGGGAAAAGTCTATTTTCTACTTGTCCCTAGCAAACACAGAGCCTGAGTGGAATCAGGCTGGCCAGTATCATTCCTTAACCAGCCCCACACTGTTTGTTTTCAAAACAGGCCAACATGACTTATTTATATGTGGTGGTGGCCCAGGTCTTTTTGGTCGCTCTTTCACCTTCAGGAGACCTCTGTAATTTTCCATGCAGTCCAAGCAGTTTGTCTTTGCTGTTCTCAAACCAATCCCTTTCTTTCTGAATAAAAAGAAAAGGGGGGGGGGAAGGAAATGAGTGAAGTTTAAGCTCCATTTTGTTACATGGGGAAACTTGAAGGAGCTGCATCATTAACAGCAGCTTTATCTGACCTGAATTTGCCTACTGCATACTTTAGATCCCTTAGGGAACCTTCATTATGACAGCATTAAGGAAGCTTTCTGGGTTTTTAAAATCCTTGTAAATATTCCTGTCAGAACTAGACACTATAAATTCATCTTTTTATCATAAACTTTCCCTTCCTACATAAAAAAAATAACCAACCCCAAACCGAAACCCCTCCCGACTCATTCCACTCTGTTTCATTCCTGTGGTTTAAAATGCAATGTAAGAGTCATGAAATGCTCTGCAGACCCAAGTTTCACAGAGTCACAGAATCACCAAGGTTGGAAGAGACCTCAAAGACCATCCAGTCCAACCTGTCACCACAGACCTCATGACTAAACCATGGCACCAAATGCCACATCCAATCCCCTCTTGAACACCTCCAGGGATGGGGACTCCACCACCTCCCTGGGCAGCACATCCCAGCGGCCAATCCCTCTTTCTGGGAAGAATTTCTTCCTAACATCCAGCCTAAACCTCCCCTGGTGCAGCTTGAGACTGTGTCCTCTTGTTCTGGTGCTGGTTGCCTGGGAGAAGAGACCAGCCCCCTCCTGGCTACAACCTCCCTTCAGGTAGTTGGAGAGAGCAAGAAGGTCTCCCCTGAGCCTCCTCTTCTCCAGGCTAAGCAACCCCAGCTCCCTCAGCCTCTCCTCACAGGGCTGTGTTCAAGGCCTCTCCCCAGCCTTGTTGTCCTTCTCTGGACACGTTCAAGTGTCTCAACAGAATGGTTTGGGTTGGAAGAGGCTTTAAAAATCATCCAGTTCCAACACCCTGCCATGGCCAGGGACATCTCCCACCAGCCCAGCTTGCTCAAGGCCTCAACCAACCTCTCCTTGAACATCTCCAGGGAGGGGGCATCCATGGCCTTCCTGGGCAGCTTGTCCAGCGTCTCGCCAGCCTCACTGGAAACTATTTGTTCCTAATCTGCAGTCTAAATCTGCCTTCCTCAAGCTTCAATCCATTGCCTCTTGTCCTATCACTCCAAGCCCTTGTAAAGAAGTGTTTCAAGCAATATCTATGAACTGTGTCTGCAAGGGAATGCTCTGACTTTGGCCAGGGCTTTTTTATTTCATCCTCACTACATGTCACCTGAATTGAGCTCACTGCATGTGCCAGGCAAGATCAAGATCTCATGGCACTAGGTGCTATATAAATACAGCACAAGATGCAACCCAGGCTGCAGATAAGTAAAACCAAGCAGATAAACCCAAGAGGGGAGAGAAGAGCTGTTATCACCACCCTGCAGATGGGGAGCAAGGGCATGGAGAAAGGACTCTTCCCACTAATTAACTACAGGTACCAAACTTGGGAGCTGGAGCTCAGAGGACAGATCTCCTCCACCCTTACTGGGGTTGTCTCCATAGGCTGTGTGCATTGGTCAGATGGGCAACATGTGTCACAGAGGTGGGGAGCCTGAAGGAGGGGATGTGAGAGAGAAGACCCCAGTGAGGGTCTGACCTTGTGCCTGGCAGTGGTCATAGAATCACAGAACTGCTTCAAAGGTCATCTCCATTTGTGTTTTCCTGCTCTACAAATTCCATGGGTGTAAGTTTGCTCATTGACAACATCTCTTCTTGACACACAATGCCACTGAGCTGGGTGTCCATCCACACTGAGCCTGGGCTCTGTGGCCAGCAGTCATGGAGTCACAGGATTGTTTAGGTTGGAAAAGACCTTTAAGGTCACTGAGTCCAAGCATCAACCCAGCCCTTCCAGGTCACCACTAAACAGTGTCCCTCAGCACCACATCTACACCGCTTTTCAACCCCTCCAGGGATGGAGACTCCACCACTGCCCTGTGCAGTTTGTCCAGGGCTTGGCAACCCTTTGGGAAAAGAAATTATTCCTAATGTCCAACCTAAACCTCCCCTGGCACAACTTCATAGTATCATAGTATCACAGTATCATTCAGGGTTGGAAGGGACCACAAGGATCAGCTAGTTCCAACCCCCCTGCCATGGGCAGGGACAGCCCACACTAGGTCAGGCTGCCCAGAGCCTCATCCAGCCTGGGCTTAAACACCTCCAGGGCTGGGGCCTCAACCACCTCCCTGGACAACCCATTCCAGGGCTTCACCACTCTCATGGGGAAGAACTTCCTCCTCACCTCCAGCCTGAATCTCCCCACCTCCAGCTTCATTCCATTCCCCCTAGTCCTATCACTACCTGAGATCCTCAGAAGTCCTTCCCCAGCCTTCCTGTAGCCCCCTTCAGATACTGGAAGGCCACAATGAGGTCACCTGGGAGCCTTCTCTTCTGCAGACTGAACAGCCCCAACTCCTTCAGTCTGTCCTGATAGGAGAGGAGCTCCAGCCCTCTGATCATCCTTGTGGCCCTTCTCTGGACACCTTCCAGCACCTCCACATCCCTCTTGTAATAGGAGCTCCAGAACTGGACACAGTACTCCAGGTGGGGTCTCACCAGAGCTGAGCAGAGGGGGAGGATCACCTCCCTCGACCTGCTGGCCACACTTCTGATGCAGCCCAGGATCTGATTGGCTTTGTGGGCTGCAAGTGCACACTGAGAGCTCCTGTTGAGCTTCTCCTCCACCAGCACCCCCAAGTCTCTCTCCTCAGGGCTGCTTTCCAGCTTCCTCTTGTCCTGTCACTTGTTCCTTGGTGGCAGAGACCAACCCCCACCTTGCTACAAGCTCCTTGAGCAAGAAGGTCTCAACTCCCTTCTCCTGCCAGGCACTGCCATGGATGTGGTGTGATGCACAGATGTCCATGCAGAACATGCACAACCTCTCCATCAGCACAAGTGTCTGCTAGCAGCTCCAGGAGGGCACAGAGCAGGTGACACTTCTTGACTCAACTATCTGGGACTGTGGTTTAGAGACTCTCATTGCAGCTGTCTCTCACCTCCTCTGGAGTATTCATTGGCTTGGAGGCTTTTTCTCTGTTAAAGAGATGACCTGAGCCATCTGCTGAGAGCAGAGCTGGGCTGTGGCAGTCGTGGTGGCATGGCTGCTCTCTGAGCTGTAGCTGAAGGCAGGATCTTGGGGTGCCACATCTCTCTGAGCTCCCACAATGGGAGCCCCTAGGTAATTGTCCTTTCTGTACCTCTTCCCCTTATTTTTCTTGTTAATGACTACTTTTTAAAAAGGGAGTTGAGCAGCTCAGCCATTTCAGAGTCCCCATTAATTTAATCTTCCTCCTTATTTATTGATGGAGCTACTTTCTCTCTTGCCTTTTGTGTCCCCATGATGTATTTCTAAAAGCCTTCCCGATGCCTCTGGGAGCAGTCACTCATTCAGCTGCCCTTGCTGTCTCCCTGAAAGCCTCCCCCCCTCAGCCAGACATGTGCTTGCTTCAACTTCTGCTCCTCCTGCCTGCCAGAAAACCTTGTGCTCTTTCCAGCCTTCCCGCCATTTCCCCTTTCTGCCTTGCTTGCAGCTCCTTGGTCACCCCATTTCTTACAATCACAGAATGGTAGGGACTGGAAGGGACCTTCTGGAGATCACTCAGTCAAATCCCACTGCCAGTGCAGGACCACCTAGGGCAGGTCACACAGGGACACATCCAGATGGGTCTTGAAGGTCTCTTTCCACATAAAAACATCCTTGAGGATGGGAGCAGGTTGGCGCAAAGCAGTGTAGCCCCTTCCCCTTGCAGGGGTCTGGGCTGCCTGACAGCAGCTGTGTGTCTGTCCTACTTTCTCCTGCAGTATGGCTCACCCCTTGGTTTGCAAAGATCATCCTTCCTAGCACACTGTGTGCTCCAGCTCCCCAGGCTCCCTTCTCTGAAATGGAGTTCTCCTACGCCTGCATCCCCCTGTAAGAGTTGAAGTCATTTCGTGTTCATTAGCATGATTGTAATTTAGTTCAGTCCTTATGGACACAGCGGTGGCCCAGTTCTGGTGCTGATGGCACAGGCCCAGTAAGAGTCCCTTGTCTCAGATGAGCCAGAAGGGAAATATCTTTCCCCCATTACACCAATGAAGTAAAGCGAGAAGAGCTTTGCAGGGGAGCTGGGAATCACCTCCCATGGCTGAGCTCCCACACAGAGCTGAGTTCATGGCACAGCTTTTGCTAATCCTGCTGAGGTGAGCTGTCCTGGGTCACAGAGGGACTGGCAGAGCCTTCCAGCCTACGCACAACCAGAGCCACCTCTGCTGCCCTCATGATCCAGCCCTTTGCCTCTGTGCTGGGTTGAAGTTTCCCCCCAGCAGTAACTTTAGAATGGAATTAACCAGGTTGGAAAAGACCTTGGAGATTGAGTCCAGCCTATCACCCAACACCATCTGATCAACCATGGCACCAAGCTCCCCATCCAGTCTCTTCCTAAACACCTCCAGGGATGGTGACTCCACCACCTCCCTGGGCAGCACATCCCAATGGCCAATCTCTCCTTCTGTGAAGTATTTCTTCTTAATATCCAGATTAAACCTTCCCTGGCACAGCTCGAGACTGTGTCCTCTTGTTCTGCTGCTGATTGTCTGGGAGAAGAGACCAACCCCCACCTGGCTACAACCTCCCTTCAGGGAGTTGGAGAGAGCAAGAAGGTCACCCCTGAGCCTCCTCTTCTCCAGGCTAAGCAACCTCAGCTTCCTCAAGGAATTGAGAGAAAGCAGTGGGTTAGACCTATCCCAAGGTCAGCCAGAAGCATGTTATCTTCTAACTGATGCAAAACAACCAAGAAGAGAAGATAAAAGGAGTGGGAAATGGAAATGTGAAGAATTGCTATGATACAGCTTCTCTTATCCCAGACATTTATCCAATGAATTTGTTTAGGACAATCTTTTGTTTGCCTTTTTACACCCAGTAGTGATTTGTTTATATTTTTCTACTTTACTGCTCAAAATCTGCAGCTAAATTTTAAAGGCATAGCCTAAAACTACCACAGCTTCTGCTTTGGGAATGTCAGCAATGTCAGGAAGGCCGAAGGACCACACCAAGCTGGAGAGATGGGCAGAGTCCAAGGGCACGAGATTTAACACATCCAAGTGCCAGGTTCTACACATTGGCCACAGCAACCCCAGGCAGTGCTGCAGGCTGGGGTCAGAGTGGCTGAGAGCAGCCAGGCAGAGAGGGACCTGGGGGTGCTGGTTGACAGCAGCTGAACATGAGCCAGCAGTGTGCCCAGGGGGCCAAGAAGGCCAAGGGCATCCTGGCCTGCATCAGGAACAGTGTAGCCTGCAGGAGCAGGGAAGTCATTCTGCCCTGTACTCAACACTGGTTAGGCCACACCTTGAGTCCTGTGTCCAGTTCTGGGCTCTTCAGTTTAGGAAAGATACTGAGATGCTGGAAGGTGTCCAGAGAAGGGCAACAAAGCTGGGGAGGGGTCTGGAGCACAGCCCTGTGAGGAGAGGCTGAGGGAGCTGGGGTTGCTTAGCCTGGAGAAGAGAAGGCTCAGGGGAGACTTTCTTTCTCTCTGCAACTGCCTGAAGGGAGGTTGTAGGCAGGTGGGGGTTGGTCTCTTCTCCCAGGCACCCAGCACCAGAACAAGAGGACACAGTCTCAAGCTGTGCCAGGGGAGGTTTAAGCTGGATGTTAGGAAGAAGTTCTTCATAGAAAGAGTGATTGGCCATTGGAATGTGCTGCCCAGGGCAGTGGTGGAGTCACCATCATTGGAGGTGTTTAGGAAGAGACTGGGTGGGGTGCTTGGTGCCATGGTTTAATTGATTAGATGGTGTTGGGTGATAGGTTGGACTCTATCTCAAAGGCCTTTTCCAACCTGGTCTGGTCTATTCTATTCTATTCTATTCTATTCTATTCTATTCTATTCTATTCTATTCTATTCTATTCACTTGGCTTAAGTGTTAGTTTTCTGGACCCACTCCCCATGCTGCCGAATCATTTAGTCCCTTCCTAGTCAAACTGCCTTTCAACACAGTGACCTTCAGCTAGACCAAAGTGCCCCATGGCTTGCTGAGAAATCCCAGAGCCAACTGAGAGCAGCTGAACTCCTCCTTGCTGCGTGAAGATAAGCTGTAAGCCAGAGCAGGAGAACAGCAACACCTGCTGCAGAAGGAGCAGAAGGTTGTTTGGTAGCTGGGTTTAGACCTGTGGGTGTGTGGCCAGATGGGCTGGGTGTGTTGGGAGCACACACCTGCTGTAGAAGCTTAAATGTTTTCTTTGAGGAGCAGCAACTATTCATCTAAAAACAAATAATAATGCCATCAGGTTTTTAAACCTAAACAGGAACAAAGAATGGTAAATAATGGCTCAGGACCTCCCAGCTGCAGGGAAGTACCTCGGCAGTGCTCAGAGCCTGACACGGTACATCCCCAGGTGAATGCCTGCATCCCAGAGCCAGGACTGGGAGGCAAGATGTGGTTGTGACATTGGATTCTTTCCATATGTTTGTGAAAGAGCTTTATTATGGATGGTTTCTTTGGGGAGGGTGGATAAAGGGTCCTGCCTGCTGGCTGGAAAACCTCCCTGCTGCACGACAGAGAAGTTCCTGCTCTCTCCACTTTGCAGCAGGCTGGGATGACAACAACTTCCACTTTCATGCAAGGCATTAAGAAAGTTTCCATTTCATCCCAGCATGAAAGAAATATAACCTCAGAAGGCTCAGGAAATGCTGGGAAAGACAGCTGCTGCTCATTGGTACCTCCAGGCACTTGCAGCCCCTTGAGATGGCAAGCAGAGTCTGTGGTTTTCTGACCCCTTTGTGTGCAAGAGGATTAATTTCCTCTTTGATGAATATGAGCAACTAGGAGGGGTATGGAATGCCAGTGAGTCTGGGCTAGGTCAGATCTCCACAGTGCCAGTTAGAACCATAGAATGGTTTGGTGTTGGAATTGACCTTAAAGATCATCTAGTTCCAAACCCCATGCCATGGGCAGGGACATCTCCCACCAGCCCAGGTTGCTCAAGGCCCCATCCAGCCTTGAGCACCTCCAGGGAGGGAACATCCACAACCTCCCTGGATAACCTGTTCCAGTGTCTCACCACCCTCACTGGCAGGAATTTCTTCCTCATCTGCAGTCTTAATCTACTCTTTTCCAGCTTCAATCCTTTCCCTCTTGTCCTGTCACTCCCAGCCCTTGTCAAAAGTCCCTCCCCAGCTCTCCTGTAGCCCCCTTCAGGTACAAGAAGGCTGATGTAAGGCCTCCCTGGAGCCTTCTCTTTTTGAGGCTGAACAGCCCCAGGTGTCTCAGCCTGTCCCCATAGGGGAGGCTCTCCAGCCCTGTGATCATCTTCGTGGCCCTGTTCTGGAACCTCTGCGACAGTTCAATATCCATCTCGTGGTGGGGACCCCAGAACTGAAGAGCCTTTTGCTGAGGTCAATAGAGCTTCAGTGGGGAAAAGACACTAGTGTAGAGCCCACAACAGTCATTTGCACAGAGAGGGGAAGGTTTATGGAAGAGTGCTCTGGAAACACATCCTGTGGTGCCTTACGGTTGGGGCACCTGCTTACACCTGCGTAAGGAAGATACAGTAGAGCAGCACCATCTCCAAGTGGCAACCTGATGTGCTCTCTCTGCAGCAGAGTCAGTGGCAGGAAGGAAATCCAGGAAATCTCAGAGGAGCTGTTCATAGATAGCTTATTGTATCATCAAGGCTGGGCTGGAGCTTTAAAAACAGGGCCCTTAAGAGTCCATGGCGGTGCACCTCACTGTGACCGTTTGAGGCTGTGCCCTTAAGAAGGGGAATATGGTGGACGGAAGTTGGTAAACGGAAAGAATAATCTAAACTAATTTCACTGGTGAAGTGGGAGGAAGCACCTTCTGAACTGGGAGTGCAGGAAGGTATACTGGGCTTTCCAGCACTTTTCTGCAGTCTTGCTTCCGCTTTTCCTTCGGGCAGCAGCTTTCTGTGCTGGGCTTTCTGCCAAGGCTTCGGCCTTGAAACTGATAAAGGCCTGTATTAACTCTGTTCCAATTAACACCAAACTGCTTCTAACCCTTTTTTCTCTTTCTCTCTCTTTTCTAACCTACTCTGGGGAATAGGGGGAGAGAGGGGGAGAGCGGAGGTGGGGAACCCCCTCGGCAAGGGGGGTTACTCTCATTTCTGTGTTACTTTATTGTATATCTTTGTATATATTGTAAATATTGTAAATTTGTATATATTCCCCTGCATATCCTACATTGCTTTGTAAATATACAGCTCCACTGCTTTGCCGGTTGACGGTTGCCGGTTGACGTTGCCCCCTTAAGAAAGGGGACATGGTGGACGGAAGTTGGTAAACGGAAGGAATAGTCTAAACTAATTTCATTGGACGAGTGGGAGGAAGCACTTCTGAGCTGGGACTATACTGGACATTTCCAGCACTTCTCAGTCAGTCTTGCTTCCGCCTCTTCTCCGTGCAGCAGCTTTCTGTGCTGGGCTTTCTGCCAAGGCCTCGGCCTTGAAAACCAGATAACAGGCCTGTATACTAACTCCCTTCCAATTAACACAAACTGCTTCTAACTTTTTTTTTCCTCTCTTTCTCTTTCTATCCCATTCTGGGGAAAGGGGGGGGGAGAGAGGGGAGAGCAGAGGTGGGGGACCCCTCTCTGCCGAGAGGGATTACTCTCATTTCTGTGTTACTCTGTTGTATATCTTTGTATATATTGTAGATATTGTAAATTTGTAAATAATCCCCTGCAAACCCTACATCGCTTTGTAAATATAGCTCCACTGCTTTGCTAATTCAGCTTGCGAGTTTTTTTTTCCTTTCCCTTCAATTTTTTTTTCCCTTTTACTTTACAAGGGGGAAGGGAGGAGGCTTCTCGGCCTTACCCTTCCACCCACCACATTTTTTTTTATTGGCGCCCAACGTGGGGCAGATAATTAGTTTAATTTATTATTTGATTGATTTAGTGTTTTCCAGCTGAATTAGCAAACATGAAGGTATTGTGGTTTGTGGAGCGATTGTTCTTTTCAATTTTTGGGGCTCTGGTTTACAGATATTGTTTGGGTTTGATTTTGGATTACCTGGGCAAATATTTGGTGCGGACAATTTATATGTGGGTTATGTATAGAGTTAAATTATGGTATGGAAAATGTATTAATATCCTATGGCCAGTGAGATACAGGAATGTTACCTCCACCACTCTCCCAATTGAGATAAAGAGTTTTAAGATTCCGCCTGAGGAGACAGTAACTTTAGGTGATGCCTGGGATCCAAAGGTGATTTATCTCATGTCTATAATTCTGCTGCTGGTGATAATTATCGTGTATCTCCTGATTTCTTTACGGCGAGAGAGAAAGGTGTCCAGAGCTTGTTTTGTTATTAAAACTAGATCAAAAAGAAAACGCCGTGGCTCTCGATCAGTCCCAGAGTCATCTAGTGACGAGGACTGTGGAGAACCCGTGTCAGTTAAAAAGAAGGCTAAAAAGTTAATTGGTAAGGCAGCTCTAAATGACTTTGCTGATTCTAGCAAGCAGCCAAGGGCATCGGCTGGTATCAACATGGCACCTACTCCTTCTCCCACTCCTTCTCCTTCTTCTTCTTCTCCGTCGGCCATTAATGGAGCAACGTCACTTCCACCCACTCCCTCGGTGGGACCGGAAGTCACTGCCCCAGCAGCTGATTTATCTCAGGACCTGTCAGCTTCCATTAAGGTGGCTGTAAATTCAAACACAGCTCCAGTCAAGATGGCTCCTTTAAAGACTAGAAGTGGAAAGGCCCAAGATGGAGAAGAAGAGGTGGAGACTGATCCTGGTGAGGGGCCCTCTACTCTAAAAGATCCTGCTCAGGAGGAAGAGAAGGTTTGTTTTAAAGATCTAGCTAACCTAGTGAGATCAAAGCAGGATAGAGATGAAGCTAGGAAAGCAGCTGGCAAAGGTGGTTCTCAGCTTAAAGAGATCCTTAGGAGAATGACAGCAGGATTATATGGGCAAAGAATTCAGGGAGACGAGGAGGAAGATGATATTACGGACTGTTCGTCACCACGGGAGGAATTGAGAAATGTTCGTAAAGATTTCACCAGGGCAGATAAGGAGCCAGTTCTAGCTTGGCTTAGTAGGTGTTATGATACAGGTGCTTCAGCTCTAACAGTTGGAGACAAGTCAGCAGCTCAGTTAGGAACTCTCTCAAGGGATAATGGAATAGATAGACATCTAGGCGAAGCTCTCGGTAAGGTTAATCTGTGGATACGCCTTTTAATAGCGGTTGCCCTGAGATACCCTTCCCGAGATGATCTTCCATGGAATCCTAAACCCTGGACTACCATAGATGAGGGAATTAAGCGCTTGAGAGAATTTGCTGTTAGAGAGCTACTCTATGGTGAACATGAAACTCTGAATCCTGATGACATTCCTGTGGGTATTGGTCTTGCTAAAAAGATCATCAAACTTGCTCCTTCTAATTATGCAAACATTCTGGCAAGCAGAATTGTGTCAAGAAGTTATGGTGGAGCTTCTCCTACGGTTGGCCAATTCAGTGATCAAATGAGACAATTGGAGGATAGTATGACACGTGGTTCTTTGGTTTCAGCCATTGAAACTCTGTCTGGAAAAATTGAAAATTGCATGAAGGATCTAAAAGATTCCATATACCAATTGGCACAGAAGGATAATTTCAATTCTTCCTCCAGGTGGGTACAAGTTTCATCTGTGAGGAATACACGTCCTCCAAGGAGGTCATTCCAAAACAGGACATTCCAAAACAGGACATTCCAAAACAGGTCATTCCAAAACAGACCACCAAGGCAATCACGTAGAACTATTTGGATAACTCTGCGTGATCAGTTTGGTGAGAACATGAACCGCTGGGATGGCCAACCAACTTCTAATCTTTTCAGGAGACTGAGGGAATTGCAAAGTGGCAGAACCCGAGGTAGCAATACCAGAAGGGTAGCTGTTACTTCCACAGTTCCCCAGAACAACTCTTATGGCTCCAACAGTGGCTCCAGTTATAACATGCAAAGTTATAACCCTGCAAACTATGTGCAATGCACATGTGCGCATGTTCCCCATAACTAGGGGTGCCCTGCCTCCCGCCAGGGGGAGGAGAGGGATAACAGAGATAATAGAATCTATTGGGATGTGTACATCCAGTGGCCTGGCACTTCACAATTTCGGAAGTACAGGGCCTTGGTTGACACAGGAGCTCAGTGCACCATAATACCATCAAATTATCAGGGATCAGAGTCTATAACTATTCTGGGAGTCACTGGTGGATCTCAAGAGTTAAGTAAGGTAGAGGTTAATATAAGTTTAACTGGTAAACAATGGAGGAAGCATACAGTTGTGACCGGACCTGATGCACCTTGTATTTTGGGAATTGATTTTCTGAGAGAAGGGCGTTTCAAGGACCCTAGAGGTTACAAATGGGCTTTTGGAGTAGCTTCTATAGAAATTGATGGACAAAAATTGAAGCTGTCTGCCAGACCTGAACTTTCTGATGAATCTGCAGTTGTGGGACAACATAAGATACAGGACATTAAATTGCCGGTTGCTTCTCAGACTGTGCATCACAGACAGTACAGAACCAACCGTGACTCTTTGTTGCCCATTCAGAATCTGATTCGTCAGTTGGAGAGTCAGAAAGTCATCAGCAAAACTCATTCACCTTTCAACAGTCCAGTGTGGCCTGTGCGGAAGCAGAATGGAGACTGGCGTCTGACGGTAGACTACCGAGCCCTGAATGAAGTGACACCACCTATGAGTGCAGCAGTACCAGACATGATGGAGCTACAGTATGAGCTGGAATCCAAAGAGGCCAAATGGTATGCTACCATAGACATTGCTAATGCATTTTTCTCTATTCCCATAGCAGAGGAATGCAGGCCTCAGTTTGCTTTCACCTGGAGAGGAATCCAGTACACTTTCAACAGATTGCCCATGGGCTGGATCCACAGCTCAAGCATCTGTCATGCAGTAATCCACGATGCTCTGGAGAAAGGCGGCGCTCCAGAACACATCCAGTTCATCGATGACATCATCGTCTGGGGTAAAACTGCTGAGGAAGTCTTCAAGAAAGGTAACAAAATCATTGACATTCTTCTGAATGCAGGTTTTGCCATCAAACGAGACAAGGTGAAAGGACCTACCACAGAGATTCAATTTCTGGGAGTGAAGTGGCAGGATGGACGCCGACACATTCCAGTGGATGTGGTAAATAGAGTCTCTACCATGGCAAGTCCCACAAACAAGCAAGAGACCCTACGTTTCTTGGGGATAGTGGGATTTTGGAGACTGCACATTCCTGGATACAGTCAGATTGTGAAACCTCTGTATGATGTAACTCGAAAGAGAAACCATTTCCACTGGGGACCTGAACAACAAGCAGCCTTTGACCAGATAAAGCAAGAGGTAGTTCAAGCAATGGGTCTGGGACCTGTCCGAGATGGTCCAGACATTAAGAACATTTTGTACACGGCTGCAAGTGACAATGGTCCAACCTGGTGCTTGTGGCAAAAAGCTCCAGGGGAGACACGTGGACGACCTCTTGGTTTCTGGAGTCGAGGTTACAGAGGTTCAGAGGCTAACTATACTCCAACAGAGAAAGAAATTTTAGCTGCCTATGAAGGAGTAAAAGCATCTTCTGAAGTGATTGGAACTGAATCACAACTTCTCTTAGCTCTCAGATTACCAGTTTTGAATTGGATGTTCAAAGGCAAAGGTTCCACACCACATCATGCCACAGACTCAACCTGGTCTAAGTGGATGGCTCTGATAACACAGAGAGCTCGAATGGGAAATCTTGAAAGACCTGGTCTAGTGGAGGTGATCTCAAGTTGGCCTGAAGGTATCAACTGTGCTAAACCTCCAGAGGAGAAAGTAACTTGTGCTGAGGAAGCTCCTCCTTACAATGACCTTTCTGATGATGAAAAGAAATATGCTTTGTTCACAGACGGTTCCTGTCGTCTTGTTGGAAACAAGCGAAGGTGGAAGTCTGCAGTGTGGAGTCCAACACGCCGAGTTGCAGAAGCGAAAGATGGAGAAGGAGAATCCAGTCAGTTCGCAGAGGTAAAAGCTGTCCAGCTAGCTCTCGATGTAGCTGAACGTGAGAGATGGCCAAAGCTTTATCTCTACACCGACTCATGGATGGTAGCCAATGCTCTATGGGGTTGGCTAAAGAACTGGAAGAAGAGTGGTTGGCAGAGGAAAGGAAAACCCATTTGGGCAGCCAACCTATGGCAGGACATTGCTGATCGAATCGAGAGAATTCCAGTGAAAGTGAGACACATCGATGCTCACATTCCTAAGAGCAAAGCTACTGAGGAACAGCAACACAACCATCAGGCAGATCTAGCTGCAAGAGTTTCTCAAGTAGACATGGACTCTAATCTTGATCTCGACTGGAAACACCGAGGTGAGATATTCTTAGCTCGGTGGGCTCACGATTCGTCAGGACATCAAGGCAGAGATGCAACATACCAATGGGCTCGTGACAGATCCATAGACATTTCCATGGATGCTATCACACAAGTCATCCATGACTGTGACATTTGTGCTGCTATTAAGCAGGCAAAACGACTTAAGCCCTTGTGGTATGGTGACAGATGGTCCAAGTACAAGTATGGTGAAGCTTGGCAGATTGACTACATCACTCTACCACGTTCTCGTTCTGGTAAGCAATACGTGCTTACTATGGTAGAGGCAAACACTGGATGGTTGGAAACTTATCCAGTTCCACATGCAACTGCACGCAACACCATTCTCGGTCTGGAGAGACAAATCCTGTGGAGACACGGAACTCCGGAGAGGATTGAGTCAGACAACGGAACTCATTTTAAGAACAACCTTGTAAAGAACTGGGCAAAAGAGCACGGTATTGAGTGGATATTCCACATTCCCTACTATGCACCAGCTTCAGGGAAGATTGAACGCTACAATGGTTTGTTGAAGACCACTCTCAAAGCCATGGGAGGTGGATCTTTGAAAAACTGGGAAAAACATTTAGCACAAGCAACCTGGCTGGTAAATAGTAGAGGTTCAGTGAACCGAGCTGGACCTGCACATTCAGATTTGCTACGGAAAGTAGAAGGTGATAGAGTTCCTGTTGTTAGAGAAAGGAATCTGTTAGGTAAAACTGTTTGGGTATTTTCACCCTCAGGAGAGGCTAAGCCTGTCCGAGGGGTGGTTTCAGCTGAAGGTCCGGGTCACACTTATTGGGTAATGCAAGAGAATGGTGAAATTCAGTGTATTCCACAAAGAAATTTAACTTTAGCTGAAAGAGGTTGATTTTGAACTGCTGTACAGCTACATCGCGTCCAAAGGAAGAATCAACGAGGAGTCTACGGTGCACGAACCCTGAGATCCCTGAGAGCCCTGAGTCAACTAAGAAACCCTGAGATTTCCCTGTTTCCCTTTTCTTCGCTTCGTCGGTGAAGAAATGAACTGTTTTCCATTTTTCTCATTTTCTGATTTTCTTGGACTTTTGAATCATCTACATCTGAGCATAGCCGGAATGGACTATGAACTTTACTCACGAACTGTAAATATCGTTTTGGATTGGATGGACAGTATGAACAGCCAATGAAATTGTTTAGAAGGGGTGGACTGTGGCCGGTTGACGTTGCCCCCTTAAGAAAGGGGACATGGTGGACGGAAGTTGGTAAACGGAAGGAATAGTCTAAACTAATTTCATTGGACGAGTGGGAGGAAGCACTTCTGAGCTGGGACTATACTGGACATTTCCAGCACTTCTCAGTCAGTCTTGCTTCCGCCTCTTCTCCGTGCAGCAGCTTTCTGTGCTGGGCTTTCTGCCAAGGCCTCGGCCTTGAAAACCAGATAACAGGCCTGTATACTAACTCCCTTCCAATTAACACAAACTGCTTCTAACTTTTTTTTTCCTCTCTTTCTCTTTCTATCCCATTCTGGGGAAAGGGGGGGGAGAGAGGGGAGAGCAGAGGTGGGGGACCCCTCTCTGCCGAGAGGGATTACTCTCATTTCTGTGTTACTCTGTTGTATATCTTTGTATATATTGTAGATATTGTAAATTTGTAAATAATCCCCTGCAAACCCTACATCGCTTTGTAAATATAGCTCCACTGCTTTGCTAATTCAGCTTGCGAGTTTTTTTTTCCTTTCCCTTCAATTTTTTTTTCCCTTTTACTTTACAAGGGGGAAGGGAGGAGGCTTCTCGGCCTTACCCTTCCACCCACCACACTAATTCAGCTGTGAGTTTTTTTTTCCTTTCCCTCCAATTTTCTTTCCCTTTACTTTACAGGGGGGAGGGAAGAGGCCTTACCCTTCCAACCCTCGACACTCACGAAGTGTGTGAGCTCACAAACAGAGAGGGACCTGGGGGTGCTGATTGACAGCTGCCTAAACATGAGCCTGCAGTGTGCCCAGGCAGCCAAGAAGGCCAATGGCATCCTGGTCTGCATCAGGAACAGTGTGGCCAGCAGGAGCAGGGAGGTCATTGTGCCCCTGTACTCAGCACTGGTTAGGCCACACCTTGAGTCCTGTGTACAGTTCTGGGATCCTCAGTTTAGGAAAGATGTTGAGATGCTGGAAGGTGTCCAGAGAAGGGCAACAGGGCTGGGGAGAGGCCTTGAGCACAGCCCTGTGAGGAGAGGCTGAGGGAGCTGGGGTTGCTTAGCCTGGAGAAGAGGAGGCTCAGGGGTGACGTCATTGCTCTCTACAGCTACCTGAAGGGTGGTTGTAGCCAGGTGGGGGTTGGTCTCTTCTCCCAGGCAACCAGCACCAGAACAAGAGGACACAGTCTCAAGCTGTGCCAGGGGAAGTTTAGGCTGGAGGTGAGGAGAAAGTTCTTCACCGAGTGAGTCGTCCGTCCTTGGAATGTGCTGCCCAGGGAGGTGGTGGAGTCGCCATCCCAGGAGGTGTTCAAGAGGGGATTGGATGTGGCACTTGGTGCCATAGTCTAGTCATGAGGTGTTGGTGACAGGTTGGACTGGATGATCTTTGAGGTCTCTTCCAACCTTGGTGATACTGTGATACTGTGATATCCAGGCTAGTTGAGCTCCTTTGATGTCCTTTTGTTGCTCAACTTGCGAATCAGGCTGTGGGTGTGGAAGCCTGACTCCAGATCCTCATTTTTAAGCAGGCTGCTCTGAACTTCTAGCAGAGGCAGAGAGGAAACTGTCTGCCCTGGAAAACAGCCCTTCAGAAACAATTTCACCCTCTCCAGAATTCTCACCAGGGGTGAGGAAAATCTGCAGCAAAAGGGGAAGAAGAGAGAGAGAAAAACCCCAGAAAGAAGCAGCAGCAGCAACAGCAGCAGCAGCAAGCTGAATTAATGCTCCTTTAAAACAACTTTTTACAACTGATTTCTAATGAGGCATGGCCAATGTTGTTGACACGCAATTGGATCAGCTTCAACTCCTGGGACGACTGTTTGATGAATGGACAAATTCCAGGGCTGGAGACAAACGTTGCCTTCCTCTCCCACAACTCAGCACTTCTCCCACAGGCTACTTAACTACCCCCCCCCCAGAAATGGCTCGGGGTTCTCTATTAGTAGTTTAATTAAAAGTTTCCATAGACAGGTCTCCTTCGCTCAGCCCAGCCCCTGAATGGAGCAATGAAGCACACAAGCCACAGGGAAAGGCTTTTGAGCGGGTTTTATGGGGGAGAGCTGCAAACCCACTCTGTCGGCGTTGACAACGCACCGACTGTGCCACGGCTGGCTTGGCAAGGGCTGTGCCTGCATAAAGCAGCTCTCTATATGCCCAGCTGCAAATATAGATCTTTATTTTTAGCCTAAGATGTGGCAACCAGCGTAGGAACAAGAGTGGCATGACTGGCAGGAGCTCCTCTTGTGATGGAAGTCATCTGTGGATCAGAGGCTGGCACAGAATCATAGAATCATAGACTCAGTCAGGGTCCTCACGCCCAGCCTGAATCTCCCCACCTCCAGCTTCATTCCATTCCCCCTAGTCCTATCACTACCTGAGATCCTAAGAAGTCCCTCCCCAGCCTTCCTGTAGGCCCCCTTCAGATACTGAAAGGCCACAATAAGGTCATAGTATCAGTCAGGGTTGGAAGGGACCACAAGGATCATCCAGTTCCAACCCCCCTGCCATGGGCAGGGACACCCTACACTAAATCAGCCTGGCCAGAGCCTCATCCAGCCTGGGCTGAAACACCTCCAGGGATGGGGCCTCAACCACCTCCCTGGACAACCCATTCCAGGGCTTCACCACTCTCATGGGGAAGAACTTCCTCCTCACCTCCAGCCTGAATCTCCCCACCTCCAGCTTCATTCCATTCCCCCTAGTCCTATCACTACCTGATATCAGAGCCTTCTTTTCTCCAGACCGAGCAGCCCCAACTCCTTCAGTCTGTCCTCATAGGAGAGGTGCTCCAGCCCTCTGATCATCCTCATGGCCCTCCTCTGGACACCTTCCAGCATGTCCATATCCCTTTTGTAACAGGGGCTCCAGAACTGGAGGCAGTACTCCAGGTGGGTCTCCCCAGAGCTGAGTAGAAGGGGAGAATCACTTCCCTTGACCTGCTGGCCACACTTCTCTTGATGCAGGCCAGGATCCTGTTCTTTCTAGGGAAGATTCTGAAGGTTTGAGCCATTTGCATCCCCTTTTGCCAGGGGAGGCATCAACTTCCCCTCAAAACAAAGGCAGTGAGGTTCTGAAGCATGTCTAGAGAAGGACAACAAAGCTGGTGAAAGGTCTAGAGTACAGGTCTTGAGAGGAGCAGCTGAGGGACCTGGGGTGGCTTGGTCTGGAAAAGAGGAGACTGAGGGGAGACCTTCTGGCTTGGAGCTAGATGAGGTCAGGCTCTTCTGCCAAGTGACAAGTGATATGACAAGAGGAAATGGCCCCAGGTTGCCCCAGGAGAGGTTTAGGTTGGAGATTAGAAGAAAGTTCTTCATTGAAAGGGTTCTCAGACACTGGAACAGGCTCCACAGGGAGGTGGTTGAATCCCCATCCCTGGGAGGTGTTTTAAAGTGCCACAGAGATGTGATCACAGTATCACAGTATCACCAAGGCTGGAAGAGACTTCAAAGATCATCAAGTCCAACCTGGACATCCAACCTGGATGCTGAGGGACGTGGTTTAGCACCAGACTTGATAGAGTTAGAGAATGGTTGAACTCAATGGTCTTAAAGGTCTGTTCCACCCAAAATGACTCTGTGACTGTGTGACTCTTTCTAGCATCAGAACCTGGTGCTCCACAGACCCATACAGCTATGAGTAGGCACAACTCTGGTTCTTAGGAATCAGAACCCCAACTCTTGGCTGGAGGTAACCAAAGCTTGAGTTCAGAGTGTGCTTTCCTGAGACAATCCACCAAAAATGTGTGGTTGTGCAAGGCCCTGTTCAGCTCCCTCTAGGAAAATAAAAAGGCTGCTTTTAGGCAATGTAACAAAAGCTAATGAAATGCAAATCTAGCTTCAAAGGAGTGTGGGAAACAGAGAGTTGGTTTACCAACATCTCAAGGGTTTAGACCTCTCACAAAGGATGTGGGCAGGCCCAGCTCAGGTCTCCTCTGCTCTGCTTAACTCCCCTCCTAGGGCAATCCCTACCTAGGAGGCTGCAGGGTCACTCACATCCTTTTGGCTCTTGTCTCAGGGACTGGGTGAATGCTTTGCAGTGAGTGGAACCGCTCCCACTGATGGGATGGATGGAGCCTGCCTGAGCATGCACTAATGGTGGCCTTGTTGGAGAACTTTGATGTGAGAAGAGTGTTCAAATCATAACCAGGCAGTCGTGGGAACTGAGCTGGAGCTCCCACGTCCCTGATCTGCTGCAGGGAAATGGGAGAGTCCCTGTCCTTCGTGGAGGTTTCAGGGGATGTGGTGTTCCTTTTGTAAGCAGAACTGTGTGAGTTCTGGGAACTCAAGCCACACAGCCTGTGGGGAGGGTTTTTTTCTTGTTTGGGTTTGGTTGGGGTTTTTGTTGGTGGTAGGTTTCCCCCCCCCCAGAATTACCAGGAAACTGAATAAAAAGACAAATAAAAATCATCAGTTATTGACCTTCTGTCTCTCTACAGCTCCCTGAAAGGAGGTTGGAGCCAGGGGGTGGTTGGTCTCTTCTCCCTAGTAGCAAGGAATAGGACAAGAGGGAATGACTTCAAGTCGTGCCAGGGGAGGTTCATGTTGAACATGAGGAACAATTTCTTCCCCAAAAGGGTTGTCAAGCCCTGGCCCATCTAGCTTAGGGCAATGGTGGAGTCCTCATCCCTGGAGGGGTTTCAAAGCCATGGAGATGTGGTGCTGAAGGACATGGTTTAGTGGTGACCTGAGAGTGCTGGGTTAATGGTTGAACTTAAATGACTCGTCCAACCAAAACAGTTCTATGATTCCATAATTCACTGATCAGTATTTGCCATCTGCACAGACAGAAGGGGAGAGGAAGGTCCTGATCCAAGGCCAAGGACTGGCAGCCCTGATGATAGCAGCAGAGCTGCGTGGCCAGTGGTTTGTCACTCGAGGCTGGAGCAGGAAGCTGAGCCCTGGGTGACTGCAGTAGTGAGGAAACTCCTTGAGTTCCAAAGCTGCTGCCTCCTTGCAGAAAGTTCAGCGAGCTCAGGCAAGGACAGTTTGTGCAGGTTGTTTTTCAGCTCTTCTACTGCAGCCCAGGGGCAGCAGGGGACCCATGGAAGGAGAGGTGGCCAGGCTGGAGCTGGTCATGCCTGCAGCAGGGAGGGCTCCTCTGCTGCTCTTAGCAGGTTCTCTGCTCCAGGGCAGTCTCTGCATGCTGGGACCTTTTCAAGGCAGGATTTTCTCTGTGTGAGCAGCAGGAATGCTTCTGTTTTATTCAAGAGCAGGTCATCAGTGTTCCCCAAAGGGTGGGGACTCACCTTACAAGGATCTTAAGTGTTAGCAGAAAGACCAGAAATATAGACCCATGAGAAACATGAAATGGCAGCCCTGACTCCAGGGTAGGTCAGGCAGCGGCTGAAACAAAACTGGGGGTTTGCCTTGACATGCTTTCCTGCTTTGAACACTGGGAACAAGCAGATGGAGGGTTCAGAGGTTTGACTAACAGCAGTATTGTCCTCATCCCAAATCAAGGGAAGCCAATTAAATCACAAAATCATAGAATCCCTGACTGGTTTGGGTTGGAAGAGACTTTTGAAGGCCATCCAGTCCAACCCTCCTGCAGTCAGCAGGGACATCTGCAACTAACAGCAGGCTGCTCACAGCCCCAACAACCTGACCTGCAATGGTTCCAGCCATGGGGCATCTATCACCTCTCTGAGCACCCTGGGCCAATGTTTCACCACCCTCAGTGTCAAATATTTATCCCTTCTCTCTTGTCTGTATCTCCCTCTTTGCATTTCAAACCATCACCCCTTGTCCTGCCACAACTGCCCTGCTCAAAACTGTGGCCCCAGATTTCCAAAGCACCTGAAGGTCTTCCTGGAGCCTTCTCTTCTCTAGGCTGAATAACCTCAACTCTCTCAGTCTGTCCTCACAACAGAGAGGCTCCAGATGTCCTCTCTCCCCAGGCACAGGCTGGCTGGGGAGAAGAAAGGTGGAAAGAGAAGGAGCTACTTAATAACAGCCTGAAGAAGAGGAGGCTCAGGGGAAACCTTCTTGCTGCCTACAACTCCCTGAAGGGAGGTTGTAGCCAGGAGGGGGTTGGTCTCTTCTCCCAGGCAACCAGCACCAGAACAAGAGGACACAGTCTCAAGCTGTGCCAGGCGAAGTTCAGGCTGGAGGTGAGGAGAAAGTTCTTCACTGAGAGAGTTGTTAGTCATTGGAATGTGCTGCCCAGGGAGGTGATGGAGTCACCGTCCCTGGATGTGTTCAGGAGGGGATTGGATGTGGCACTTGGTGCCACAGTCTAGTTGTCATGAGGTGTTGGGTGACAGGTTGGACTTGATGATCTTTGAGGTCTTTTCCAACCTTGTTGATTCTATGATTCTATAAGTCTGTCCCCATCCTTCTCCAAGGTCCTGTTGTGGGCACTGACTCAGGCTGGGAAGTTCCCTTTCTGGAGATACCCAAAACTTACCTGGATGTGTTCCTGTGTCATCTGCTGTAGGTGCTCCTGCTCTGGCAGGGGGGCTGGAATGGATAAAGCTTTCAAGGTCCCTTCCAGCCCCTGAAATTCTGTGAGAGTGGCTAGCAAGTGCTGCCCAGTGGTAGCCAGCCTCTCTTCAGGCATGTCTGTGCCTGTGGTGGTTGTGCCCTGGTGCAAGGTGACTCCCTGCCAGAGGCAGGGCTCGGTGGGATCACTAGTGCCCAGCGTAGAGGAAAATGAGGCAGCTCGTCTCAGCCCGTAAGGGGAGATTTAAGCCTCCCACAGGCAGCCCTGTTTGAAACTCTTGGCTATAGCCTTCAGTGCTGTCAACCATGCACCTTTTACGAGCCTTTTATTAATTTCAACAGCCAGCTGGGTGGGAAAAAAAATGTCTGTCTATCTCAACATGATATAAGGGGTGAGCACTTCACAAATGGGAGCTGGGTGGAAATAAAACTTAGTGCAGCGCTGAAGGCCTTTCCTAAAGAGGTTCACACCAAGCTTTGCTGTTTCATAAAACATTAAAGGATTTAAATGACTGTTAAATACATCTGTAGGAATGCAGGCCATGTTTTATTAAAGGTGTCAGGCCTGTCTAATCCCTCCTGTGTGAAGATGTTCATTTTGCACTGGTGGAGGCACAGAGATCATTAAGTCCATCTGCAGTGCTAGAGGAGGCAGCCCCTGCCGGCTACCAAACTTGCTCCTCATTAATGTTTTAACACCCGAGGTAAGGCTGGGAAACTGTCCTCTGTCACAGGCACTGGAGAGATTAGCAGCAAATCTTCTCTAAAAGAGCTGCTGCAACCTTGGTATCTGAGGATTAGGATTGAAAATGGAACCAGTTCCAGGGCAAACTGGGGAAAAACAGTTTTAAGAAGGACATTGAGACACTTGAAGGTGTCCAGAGAAGGGCAACAAGGCTGGGGAGGGGTCTGGAGCACAGCCCTGTGAGGAGAGACTGAGGGAGCTGGGATTGCTTAGCCTGGTGAAGAGGAGGCTTAGAAGAGACCTTCTTGCCCTCTCCAACTACCTGAAGGGAGGTTGTAGCCAGGTGGGGGTTGGTCTCTTCTCCCAGGCAACCAGCACCAGAACAAGAGGACACAGTCTCAAGCTGTGCCAGGGGAAGTTTAGGCTGGAGGTGAGGAGAAAGTTCTTCCCAGAGAGAGCTGTTTGCCATTGGGATGTGCTGCCCAGGGAGGTGGTGAAGTTACTGTCCCTGGAGGTCAAGAGGGGATTGGATGTGGCAGTTGAATTAATGATTTAGTTAGTCATGAGGTGTTGGGTGACAGGTTGGACTTGATGATCTCTGGGGTCTTTTCAAACCTTACTGATTCTATGATTCTATGAAAAGTAGCCATGGAGTGGGACACAGCCACCCGACGTCCTCTCGTTGCTGGTGAGACTCTGGAGAGGGAGACTGCTAGCCTGCAAAGGTGCATTTGGGGCTTCTTGTGATTCTGAAGGCTCCAGAGCCAGACAGGATGCTGGGCTAGACAGACCCCAGCCTGACCCAAGATAGTAACACTTGCACTTGTGGAAACCAGTGAGGGAAAGCCCTGAAGACAGGCAGGCCACAGAGGAGCTCTAAGGACAGACTGGGAACAGTCACCTTCTGTTAGGGATAAATCTGACCTGGTGCCCACAAAAAATAAACAGCAAACCTCTTGGCTTTCAAGGCAAATGCAGAAGCAGAAGGGAGTTGCAGTGTCAAAATAAGAAGGATGTTTCAGAGGTAAAATGATGAAAGCAGTACAGCAGGCCCCAGGAGCTGCAGAGGAGAGGGCTCTCTTGGCATCATTGGGATGTGATGGGGCAGCAGCAATGGCACAAGGGCCTGGAGTGGGAGAGGGAGGGAAAGCAGACAAGGTCCTTGTTCAACTGCAGAAGGCTTGGGAATTATTTGTGCCCAACCACCCCCATTCCTATCTTGCAAGGACCAACCATAATGTGCCACCACAAGCTGTGGCTGCTGAGCATCATGGTGCTGTTGTCACTCAACTGTGGGCACCAGCTCCTCCTAACAGCAGGGCTGGGTCCTCTGTATCCTCTGGTTTGTATTCTGAACAGCTCAGGGCATTATGTGGGAAAGGCACTGCAGGAATTAACTACTTGATCAAGGCAACAGAAGACCTCCATGAAAGCAGCTCAGAGGGAAAAGGAAAATTCAGCTGAAAAGATCCAGGAGGAACCAAACCAGTGCCCTGCTGCCAGGATAACATGACAGTGGGACTCATGTCTGGCACCACTGCACAAGGAACTATGGCCTGGGGAAGAGGAGTGAGGAAGACAAGAGAGAAGAGAAAAGGGAAAGAAGAAGAGAGGAGAGAGGAGGAGACAAGAGGTTCAGAGAGGCTCATAGAGGAGAGGTTCAGAGAGGAGAGGTTTGGAGAGGTTTGGAGAGGTTTGGGGAGGTTCAGAGAGGAGAACTTTGGAGAGCAGAGGTTCGGAGAGGAGAGGTTTGGAGAGGAGAGGTTCAGAGAGGAGAGGAGAGGAGTGGAGAGGAGAGGAGAGGAAAGGAGAGGTTCAGAGAGGAGAGGAGAGGTTCAGAGAGGAGAGGTTCAGAGAGGTTCAGAGAGGAGAGGAGAGGTTCAGAGAGGAGAGGTTCAGAGAGGTTCAGAGAGAAGAGGTTCAGAGAGGAGAGGAGAGGTTCAGAGAGGAGAGGTTCAGAGAGGTTCAGAGAGGAGAGGTTCAGAGAGGAGAGGAGAGGTTCAGAGAGGAGAGGTTCAGAGAGGTTCAGAGAGGAGAGGTTCAGAGAGGAGAGGTTCAGAGAGGAGAGGAGAGGTTCAGAGAGGTTCAGAGAGGAGAGGAGAGGTTCAGAGAGGAGAGGTTCAGAGAGGAGAGGTTCAGAGAGGAGAGGTTCAGAGAGGAGAGGAGAGGTTAGGAGAGGAGAGGTTCGGAGAGGAGAGGTTCAGAGAGGAGAGGAGAGGTTCAGAGAGGAGAGGAGAGGTTAGGAGAGGAGAGGTTCGGAGAGGAGAGGTTCAGAGAGGAGAGGAGAGGTTCAGAGAGGAGAGGAGAGGTTCAGAGAGGAGAGGTTCAGAGAGGAGAGGAGAGGTTAGGAGAGGAGAGGTTCGGAGAGGAGAGGTTCAGAGAGGAGAGGAGAGGTTCAGAGAGGAGAGGTTCAGAGAGGAGAGGAGAGGTTAGGAGAGGAGAGATTAGGAGAGGAGAGGTTCAGAGAGGAGAGGTTCAGAGAGGAGAGGAGAGGTTCAGAGAGGAGAGGTTCAGAGAGGAGAGGTTCAGAGAGGAGAGGAGAGGTTAGGAGAGGAGAGGTTCGGAGAGGAGAGGAGAGGAGAGGTTCGGAGAGGAGAGGTTCGGAGAGGAGAGGAGAGGTTCGGAGAGGAGAGGTTCGGAGAGGAGAGGTTCGGAGAGGAGAGGAGAGGAGAGGTTCGGAGAGGAGAGGAGAGGAGAGGAGAGGAGAGGAGAGGAGAGGAGAGGAGAGGAGAGGAGAGGAGAGGAGGGGCCCTTGTCCTATAACTGGGCACAGCTGTAAAGAGCCTGGCCCCTTCTTGACACTCACTCCTCAGATATTTGCAAATATTAATCAGATTGCATCTGATTCCTCTCGAGGCTAAACAGCCCCAGGTCTCTCAGCCTTCCCTCATCAGGCAGATGTTTCATTCCCTTAATCTCCTTGTAGACTCCATTGGACTCTCTCTAGTATTTCCCTGTCCCTCTTGAACTGGGGAGGTCAGAACCAGGCACAGTACTCCAGACGTGGTCTCGCCAGGGCAGTGTAGAGGGGGAGGAGAACCTCCCTTGACCTGCTGAACACACTCTTCCTAATGCACCCCAGGAGAAAGTTCTGTGGCCTTATTCTCCCAGCCTAATGGGTCAGCCTGTCAGATGAATCATTTTATACTGCCCTGAAGTGAATGGGGCTGGCGTTTGGCCACCAATTCAGCAGCAGCCTTGAACTCTGCTTTCTCTTCCCCTTCAGGTGAAGCAGATTTATTCTCAACTCACCACAGAGGTGCAGTTCAGTCTTTATTTGTAGGGTGCCTGGTTCCTTGGGCACAGCCATGCTGGGAGCACCAAAGGTTTGTTTTGGATCCCACCTCAATTGCGAAGGAAGGGTTGGCTGAGCCAGATTCCTTCTGGTCACATTTGCTACGTGGTGTACACAAGAAGTGCCTGTTAGGAGTCAATGAAAATACCACTGAGCCTGCATTAACATGGCTAATAGCTCTGTTAATAAATGCTGTGTAATAAAGTCAGGACCAACATTTTCAGCCAGGTCAGAAGCTATGTGAAAAATGTGTTTGATTAATGAAAGCCATTTCTGACTGAATGGGACTTTTATAATCAGCTGGCAATCCATCTGTGTCCTATTCTTGCTGGGCAAGTGTTTGCAGCTCAGCTTCTTGAGGCATATTTCACAAGAGCTGCTTATCTGGTTGGACTTTTCACAGACTGCTTGGCAGGAGGTCACTTGCAGGCTGTTTGTCCCCCTTGGAGACTCAAAGAACCAACTGAAGTCACACAGCAGCTGATGCAAGGTGTGCACACAGAGGCTCACTCCGCCCTGGCTAGTGTGGCCAGCAGGAACAGGGAAGTCATTCTGCCCCTGTGCTCAGCACTGGTTAGGCCACACCTTGAGTCCTGTGTCCAGTTCTGGGCTTAGGAAAGATGTTGAGTTGCTGGAAGGTGTCCAGAGAAGGGCAACAAAGCTGGGGAGGGGTCTGGAGCACAGCCCTGGGAGGAGAGGCTGAGGGAGCTGGGGTTGCTTAGCCTGGAGAAGAGGAGGCTCAGGGGAGACCTTCTTGCTCTCTCCAACTCCCTGAAGGGAGGTTGGAGCCAGGTGGGGGTTGGTCTCTTCTCCCAGGCACCCAGCACCAGAACAAGAGGACACAGTCTCAAGCTGTGCCAGGGGAGGTTTAGGCTGGATGTTAGGAAGAAATTCTTCCCAGAAAGAGAGATTGGCCATTGGAATGTGCTGCCCAAGGAGGTGGTGGAGTCACCATGCCTGGAAGTGTTTAAAAGGAGCCTGGCTGAGGCACTTGATGCCATGGTTTAGTTGATTAGATGATGCTGGGTAATAGGTTGGACTTGATGATCTCCGAGGTCTTTTCCAACCTGGTTAATTCTATTCTATTCTAGATCACTCAAGCAGCAGCAGAAGTGCACACCATGCCAGAGTAAGTAGGTGAGAGACTTTTTTCTTCTCATGATGAAGAAATAGGATCTCCAGGGCCATCCACACATTGCATTTGTTGCTGCCATTTACCCTGTCTAACACTTTTTGCTGGAAGCACAGGAAGCTCTGGAGCATCTCTGTGCAGCAGCACTGGGTCCCTCTTATCTCTCCACTCAACCCATTGCAGTTGCCCTAGCAGGGACAAGCAGGTTCAGTGGAGGCACACTGATCACCCCTCCCACAGGGGGGTTGTAGTCCTCCCTGATAAATGAGCCTTACAGCACATTTAGCATCATCTGAGGCCACAGCTAGAGTGCTGGGTCCAGTTCTGGGCTCTGACAGTTCAGGAGAGACAGTAGATTCCACCAGAGACTCCAAAGATGCTGAGGGTCCTGTGAGGAGGAAAGGCTGAGATCCCTGGGGCTGTTGAGCCTGGAGAAGAGCAGCCCCAGAGGGGAGCTGAGCAATGCTCAGCAAGAGCTACAGGGTGAGGCACAATAGGCTGGGGCCAGACTCTTGTCAGTGGTGCCCAGGGACAGGACAAACTGCAACCCAGGAGGTTCCACTTAAATGGGAGGAGAAAATTTTTTGTTGTGAGGGTGCTGGAGGCCTGGAGCAGGCTGCTCAGAGAGGTTGTGGAGTCTCCTGGTGTGGAGAGCTTCCAACCCCCTCTGGGCATTGTGCTGCTGGGCAAGCTGCTGTGGGTGCCCTGCTTGAGCAGGGGGTTGGACTGGATACATAGAATAAACCAGGTTGGAAGAGACCTTCGAGATCATCACGTCCAACCCATCAACCAATCCAACCCACCCAAACAACTAACCCATGGCACCAAGCACCCTATCAAGTCTCCTTCTGAACACCTCCAGTGATGGTGACTCCACCACCTCCCCAGGCAGCCCATTCCAATGGGCAATCACTCTCTCTGTATAGAACTTCTTCCTAACCTCCAACCTGAACCTCCCCTGGCACAGCTTGAGACTGTGTCCTCTTGTTCTAGTACTGGCTGCCTGGGAGAAGATGGATGATCTCTGGAGTTCCCTTCCAACCCCTACCCTGCTGGGATCCTGTGATTCTATGATCAAATTATACTTCCCAAGGTGGGATGAAGCTACAACTAACAGCAGATGGACAGAAGGTCTCTGATTTAGGTAAAACCCCAACTTCTTAATCAGTTCTAGGCGGAATACTCCACTGACAGGAGGTTTCTGTGCTTCTTACCAGAGTGGCATCAATGCTGATTTGAGATTCTGCTGTGATCTCTTTCCAAGAGGTCAAGCTGCATTGCTTGACCTGTCCAGTGAGATGAGAATTACCCAGAGTGTGTTGTCCTGCAGGCAGAGGATAGTGCTTGGAGCTTATTTGGTGCTGGTGTTAGAAGTCCATGTGCTGGCCAGATGCTTTTATTGGAGCAGCAGTGACTCAGGGCTGCTGTGATCTGCTAATTGTTTTGACACCATGGGAGTTGAAAAGTGCTGGTGAAGGCTTGGCTCAACTGAAATGTGTGTTTTAGTTAAATGACCCCAGGGAGGATCAGAGTCAATTTTCCTGCTTATGTCTGCTGCCCTGGTGCTTGAGGTGGTTCTGGTCAGTGCTACAGAAAACAAGTGAGTGTTTAGTTAGGTCCCTCTGCAGAACACAAAGAACAGAAGTGCCTGTTCAAAGCCAGAGCTCAGCTCAAGGAGCCACTTAAGCCTATGCCCTAATCAGGACAGCACTTGAGTGTGCTTATCTGTAAGCATGTGCTTGAGTCCCACTAGTCTGCGTGGGGCTCCCACCCAGGTTCAAGCCTCGGCACATCCTGAAGTGCTTTTCCAAGATGTTTTCCAGAACTGCAGCCTAAGTGAGAAAAATGAGTGTGTCACATCCAACCACATTTGGAGATACTGCTGCTGCTCTTGCACCAGTGAGGAAATCCTGACAGACTTTCTTTCCCTTTAGGCCTGACAAATTATTTCCCACTTACCCTCCAAGCTCTCTCCTCAGACGCCCGAGGAAGCAGAAGGCTTTAGCTGGGGGTGACCTCTGTTCTCTCCTGATTCAGGTGCTGGCTGAAGGACAGAAGAATGTTGGCTCTTGGAAAGGATTTGTTTCAGACTCATCCATTAAAATCAGTGTGTTGATTCTTCCACAGTTGCCTTGTAATGACTCCCAGGAACTTCTCTCCCAGAAGTGAGGTCAAACCTATTGACTTTCCTTTCTTTCCTCGCAGCTTTTCAACGCTGGACAAAGGATTGTTTTGATAGTCAGACTTCCACAAAGCCAAGGCTCAGTGGTTGTGGGGGAGGACTCTGCTGCTCATGAAGGCTACTGACTGCTCAGCAGGCTGTGAGTTCATCAAGAGGGGATACTTGCTGCTGGAGCCAAAGTTAACCTGGGACATTTTCAGCTGAACAACAAAACCGGTGAATTCATGATCCTACCTAATGTGCTGCCCTGCTTTTTACTCCTGCTGGCCTCCTTGTTGCAGTAGCTGGACTCATCCTGTTTCTCACCCTGGCTAAGAGAGGCACGGTGGAACTAGCACAGGGAGAAGTCTTCCACAAGATCAAGGGAATGAGCTGCCCAGGATTCAAATCAGGGGTGAGGTCGATGAACATCAGCCAGAGATACTGTGGTAATGGCTTGGGGAAACAAAGCTTTAGGAGGGATATTGCTTCTTGCAGTGGCAACAGAGATATCAACAAGTGTGGGGTGTCCCTGCCCATGGCAGGAGGGTTGGAACTGGATGATCCTTGTGGTCCCTTCCAACCCTGACTGATACTATGATACTAAGTTCCAGAAGTGATAGGAGGACCTTCCCTTCCTTGGCAGTTGGGAAACACCTGGATGCAGCCACCTTAGACAGAATCCACGCTTGCATCTTCCTAGCCCCCAGGGCTGCTTTGCACTCGAGATGAAGGGAATTATGTTCTCCTTTTGCTCTTGCCTTTTGTTACTCCACCTTGGCAAAGCAAGGCTGGGGTCAGGCCAGCATGGACAAGTGCTCAGGTAAATGGCTTTGCACTGGGAGCCTGCAGACACCATTCACACTGGGAAACTGCCTCTCCCACCCTGCCTTGTAAGGTCAGTGCAGCTCCTTGCAGTCTTATTTCCAGTCTAGAAGCCCTGGTGAATTTCAAAGCCTTGAACACAGCCCAGACCCTCCTCTTGTCCTTGCATCCCTCTCAGGGGCTGCCTGAAGCCCTTGGTGTCCCTGGGAGGGCTCAGCAGGGACAGGGAGCAGAGCAAGTCCTTCAGCTGCTCTTGGGTTTCAAGTGCTGAGACATAAACACCTTCCTTTCCCTGCCAGGTAGGTCTCTCCAGGGATTGGGAGCACAGCCACCCTGGGAAGGGCTGCCCCTTTTGCTCCAGCCCAGCTCAGCCTCCTCCACTTCTCTCTCCCCCGACATGAAGCACAATCCCCTCCCTGGGATGGTTAATTCTCGCTCCTTCTTTCGTGACAGCCACAATTTAGCTGTCCTCCAGCCAAAGATGTGTCAAAGTCCTGCAAGCCAGGAAATGCCTGCTCCTCTCTCCAGGAGGGCTACCTCCTCCTGCAGAGACTTAACCTTTTATAACCCCATCCATCATCTTCATTAGGCCTCTCAAGTGAGGGTTACCTGACCAATAGGGCTCCTTTCAACCTCTCCATCCTGGTAGCTCTGGGAAGTCTACTCAGCTGCAGTTAAACAAATGCATTTATAGATGTTCTCCTCAGATGGCCTGAAAAGTGAAGCTGAATAAGTGTAAGCTGAGCCCCAAATGCATGTTTTTAATATCTCTGTATTCCTAGAAATGACCACAAGTAGTTAGTGGAAGAATTTCCAAAAGTTAAGTCAGGTCTTTCCATCACTGGAAGTTTTGAGGTCAGGGTTTGGTGCTTTTCCATGCTGTGGTCCAAACAGGAGCGTGTCCAGAGAAGACCTATAGCCTAGGAATATCAGACTGAACGTCATCATGAACCCTTCGTGTTTATGAGGCCACACCACTGCCAGCCTTGAGGAGGATGTACCAAAGACATCCCCAGATGGCATCCAGAAGATGAGCTCTGAACAGAACAGAACAGAACAGAACAGAATTGAATTGAATTGAATTGAATTGAATTGAATTGAATTGAATTGAATTGAATTGAATTGAATTGAATTGAATTGACCAGGTTGGAAGAGACCTTCAAGATCATCAAGTCCAACCTATCATCCAACACCACCTAATCAACTAACCCATGGCACCAAGCACCCCATCAAGTCTCCTCCTGAACACCTCCAGTGATGGTGACTCCACCACCTCCCCAGGCAGCACATTCCAATGGGCAATCACTCTCTCTGTGTAGAATTTCTTCCTAACATCCAACCTAAACCTCCCCTGGCACAGCTTCAGACTGTGTCCTCTTGTTCAGGTGCTGGTTGCTTGGGAGAAGAGACCAACCCCCACCTGGCTACAACCTCCCTTCAGGGAGTTGGAGAGAGCAAGAAGGTCTCCCCTGAGCCTCCTCTTCTCCAGGCTAAGCAACCCCAGCTCCCTCAGCCTCTCCTCACAGGGCTGTGCTCCAGACCCCTCCCCAGCTTTGTTGCCCTTCTCTGGACACATTCCAGCAAGTGAGATGCAGCTGTAAGAGGCTCCCAGGGGCAGGGAGTTCCAGGGTGGACCTAGCAAAAGAACATCTCCTATCTCCTCTTTATCACTTGGACCTTCATAAGACAGTGAGGGTGTATCCAGCTCCCTGGAACCAGATAAGTTCCTGGCCAGCAGCAGTGATGCCAGTTAGGGTTTTGAAGTATGCCAACAAGTTTGTTGTTCTTGGGTGTGGCTGTCATTAATATTCACTTATCCACTTCAGCTCCTTCTTTTCAGAGGGTTAAAGAAGCAAAGTATTTTCCTCCCAGCCCTAGGTCACAGGATCAGAGGATGTCAGAGGTTGGAAGGAACCTCTAGAGATCTTCAAGTCCAGCCCCCCTGCCAGAGCAGGAGCATAGAATCCAGCACAGGCTGCACAGGAACACATCCACACAGGGCTTGAAGGTCTCCAGAGAAGGAGACTCCACAGCCTCTCAGGGCAGCCTGTTCCAGGGCTCTGTGACCCTCATGGTGTAGAAGTTCCTCCTCATGTTGAGGTGGAACCTCCTCACACATACACACAGTATCTTTTTTTTACTTTTATGATTATTTCTATGATTATTTTTGTGAGTATTTATCTTCAATATCTGAAGGGCAGCTGCAGGAAGGCTGGGGAGGAGCTGTTCAGAAGGGCTTGGGATGGTAGAATGAGGGGCAATGCTCTGAAATATGAGCAGGGGAGATTTAGGTTGGACATTAGGAGGAAAATCTGCACTGTGAGAGTGGGGAAATACTGGAACACATTGCCCAGGGCTGTGGTTCCATCCCTGGAAACATTCAAGATCAGACTTGATGTGGCCCTGGGCAGCCTGATCTAGCTGGAGGTGTCCCTGCTGACTGCAGGGGTGGGGTTGGACAAGATGACTTCTTTGGGCTTCTGGTCCCTATTTTCATCAGGAGCTGGTGAAAGCCTGAAGTTACTGCCTGAGGCTCAGCAGAAGTGCCACACAGGGCTGCAGGAGGTGATGAGTCAGAGGCTGGTTTAGCAGTGCTTGCAGTAAACATGTGTTTACAGACACCCCTTTCAACCCCACCAGCTGCTGTGGCTTTTCTTGGCATGATGGAAGGGGACACTAAATGAAAGAGTCTCAGTTGCACAGGGAGAGATCCAAGATCTCTCCTGATGCAGGGACAGATGGAAAGAGAGTACCCCCATTGTCCAAGCAGGAATCCTTGACAGGGAGAGCAAAGTGCTGGAGATGAATGAGGGCACCTTGTTCTGAATGAATCACACCTCTGTTTGCTCTTTGCTGATGCTCTGCTCCAGCCCCATGGAAGTGTTTTTCCTTAAAGACCTCTTGACATTGTCACTAGCTGCAGATTGCTCCTGGTTTGTACCCAGGAAAAGGCACTTTTGGAGCAGCAGTCAGGTGAAAGAAGCTAAACTTTTCCATACCAAGGAGTAACTTCTCTGATGGAGCATCTATCTTGCAAGCTTGCCTCCAGCCCCTGGTATCTCTGCTCATCAAGGTCAAATCTGTTGAAACAGTGCACAGGGAGCCTCAGAGACCCACTGGGGAGACACTGATTTGTGATTCTGTGTAGCAACAGCCTGAGCAGTTAATGTGATCAACCCCATCCCATTCCATGTCATTCTCATGGAACCCATCCTATTCAGTTTCATTGCTTAGGCTTTAAAAGATGAAAGGGGCAGCAGTGACCCTCAGGGGAAGCTGCTGGTGGCAGAACCCTTTCTCTTCTCTCAGCCACCCACATGCCCCAAAGTGAAGAACAGTTCTGATAGTCTCTGGAGGGGCTGCTGGGTGTCCCAGTAAAGTCTTGAGGTCTCTGTTGCCACTTTCCAGCTGAAATGTGGAAGTGGCCAGGGCTTCAGAACAGCTGCTCATGCATGGACCAAGGAGACCATCAGGAAACCTGGATGTGATTGGGATGCTGATCGTCTTCTCTCTGACTTCATTTTCCCAGTGTTTTCAGACTGGAGGAAGTGTTATGGCAACAAAAGATCTTGCTGTGAGATGATCAACAACCTTCTCAGCCCCTTCACTCTCCAGGACAGGGGAGCAACACCATCCCTTTGGATGCCTGCACAGGTCAGCATCTTGTAGTGGCAGGACAAGAGGCATTGACTGTGAGCTGGAAGAGGGCAGACTGAGACTGCAGATTAGGAAGAAATTCTTTTCAGTGAGGGTGGTGAGACTCTGACAAAGGTTGCCCAGGGAGTCTGTGGATGTCCCCTCCCTGGAGCTGTTCACAACCAGGCTGGATGAGGCCTTGAGCAACCTGGGCTGGTGGGAGGTGTCCCTGCCCATGGCAGTGGGGGTGGAACTGGATGATCTTTAAGATCTCTTCCACCCTAAACCCTTCCATGATTCTATGTTCTGTCTTTTCCATCTGTGCCCAGTGAAAAACGCTCTTGGTAAAGCAACTCTGATAAACCTAACCTTTTGGCAATCATGCTTCAAGTATCATCTTGATCCTGTGAATAGTCCAGCACCTCCTTACACCCCCAAGGCCTGGCTGGCCAGGTTGTTCTCTGAGCTAAGCAATGTGAGTGAAATCTGGAAGCAGAGGAAGAGGACAGATAGTTAGCATTCATCCACTGCTTATGTACAAGCTGTCAGAGCTAATGAAATTTTATGACAGACAGGCAGCCATCAGCTCCTTGGTGCTATTTATCTCCTTTGCTCCTGGCTCTGCATCCTGGGTAATTCTTCATTCACCTTTAAAAACGCCAAGATGAGTAAGCACAGGACCCACCCACCCAGAAAAGCAGCAGATTGTGTCAGTGCCTGCAGGTAATTAATAATCACCTGGCTCCAGCCACGGGTGACAGCCAGGCGAAATATTCCCCTGCTCTGTCATTGATTCCCCTCACCCCACTTCCTCTCTCCCACTGAGCTTCCAAAAACTTCAAGAGCATCCATTATTGGGGATTTTTTTTGTGTTCCCTTCCCCCTTCTGCCATCTCTCCTCAAGCTGCAACAGATGTTTGGAAAGACATTCCTGGGGCTGGAGGCGCTCACAGAAGGTGCTGTGGGCACCGGCTGCCTCGCATGGCCCCCAAGCTGCATCATTCATCCTCAGAGGTGCCAGCTAGGCTTGACAGATTCATTTGTAAGAGCTTTGTAGTAGATGATGCAAACTGATGCAAAACATATGAGTGAAGCTGCCTTCATTTGCCACCTGTTAATGGCAGCAAATGATGGTAAGGGGGGGGAGGAAACAGTTCTGTGCCTCGCAGAAACTGCCTTGTCTGCTGAAACAGTGATGGGTGCCCATCCTTGGGGTGCTCAGCAGGAAACCAGGAGAAGTGGAAGCACCCAAAAGCAAACACTTTTGCCTCCAAGTGGAAGGATGCAGCTAACTATCCCTCTGGCTAGGGCAGTGGTGGAGTCCCCATCCATGGAGGGCTTTAAAAGCTTCACAAACTGCCTTGTCTGGTGAAACAGTGATGGGTGCCCATCCCTGGGGTGCTCAGCAGGAAGTTAGTAGAAAGAGAAGTGGAAACACACAAAAGCAAACACTTTTGCATCCAAGTGGAAGGATGCAGCTAAATATTGCTCTGGCCAAGGCAGTGGTGGAGTCCCCATCCCTGGAGGGCTTTAAAAGCCTCACAGAAACTGCCTCATCTGCTGAAACAGTGATGGGTGCCCATCCTTGGGGTGCTCAGCAGGAAACCAGCAGAAGGAGCAGTGAAAGCATCCAAAAGCAAACACTTTTGCCTCCAAGTGGAAGGATGCAGATAAATATTGCTCTGGCCAAGGCAGTGGTGGAGTCCCCATCCCTGGAGGGCTTTAAAAGCCTCACAGAAACTGCCTTGTCTGGTGAAACAGTGATGGGTGCCCATCCTTGGGGTGCTCAGCAGGAAACCAGAAGAAGGAGCAGTGGAAGCACCCAAAAGCAAACACTTTTGCCTCCAAGTGGAAGGATGCAGCTAAATATCCCTCTGGCCAGGGCAGTGGTGGAGTCCCCATCCCTGGAGGGCTTTAAAAGCCTCACAGAAACTGCCTCATCTGCTGAAACAGTGATGGGTGCCCATCCTTGGGGTGCTCAGCAGGAAACCAGCAGAAGGAGCAGTGGAAGCATCTAAAAGCAAGCACTTTTGCCTCCAAGTGGAAGGATGCAGCTATATTTTCCTCTGCCTAGGGCAGTGGTGGAATCCCCATCCCTGAAGGGCTTTAAAAGCCATGTGGATGTGGTGCTGAGGGCCATGCTTTAGTGGTGACCTGGCAGTGCTGGATTCATGGTTGGACTTAATGGGCTTCAAAGTCTTTTGCAACCAAACTGATTGTACTCTATAATTCTCTGTTGCAGCCATGCCCTGTGCATGCAGGAGGACTGGCTTTGCTCTGGGGTTGGCCTGCAAAGGTGGCATCTTCCAGTGGATCCAGCACTCTGTCACATTTCCCTACATCAGTCCACAAATCCATTCAGCTGGCACCATATCAAACTAGTGCTGGTGACCTGCAAATTCTTCCTTATAATACCATCTTTATGCTTTAGAGCAAAAGGTGAGTGAGGCATTCAGCTTTCCCAAGAGCTGTGGGTCCAGGCTGTCTGTAGGCTTGGGTGAGCTGTTCTGCATTCGTTATACCTGGTTCATAGCCAGCCAGAAATGCCAGGACTAGGGAGCCAGAGTCTTTATTTCACTCCAAATGGGGACTTCAGCCACTGAGTTTGGACCACATATTCCAAGTCAAGAACAGTGAAGACAGAGACTATTGCACTTTCCCCCTCTTTCTCCCTGCTGGTGTTATCAAAGAGGTGGGATCCAGACACCCTGGGTTACTCCCCCACAATGCAGTGACCAAGGCACCCCATTGCCAGCTCCCCCAGCCTATAGTGTCCTGCTGAGCTCTGGGCTGTGGAATGAAGTTGTCAGCTCTGGGGTTAGGCTGCCCAAGCATTCCCTTTGTCTGAAATTCTGCTTCCTGGGAATTGCAGCAGGCTTGGATGACTGACAGGCTGACCTGCAGGGAAGGAGGGCTGGGGAAGTGAAAATCCCCAGAATAAAGGAGACTTTTATCCCTTCCTCCCTTTAGATCTGTGGATGATGGATCCCATGGCTGCAGTCCCACGATTATTAGATTCTCTTCAGAGCTGGTCCTGTTGCACTCAACTCAAGCCAGGAGCAAGGAGAGGCAAATGTGTGACCTTGCTCCAGTCTGGAGCAAGCCCTGAGTGGTTTTGGGGAGCTTCAGTCAGCTGGGCAGCCTGTAGTGCAGCTGCATCAGGGGGACAATTTCATCTTGAGAGCCCAACACCATTGCTTTTTTGCTTGGTTGTCAACATGCTCATGGGGTTTGTGCCTTTTGTGCCTCTCTAGCTCAGTCCAGGCACAGCTGCACTGCTTGGTCACCTAAGGCTGGCTGGAAGGCTGCAGACTGCTTTCTCCTCAGCTACACACAGTTGTTCTGATACCTCCTGAGCTAAAGCCCTCAGGTAGAGGCAATTTCAACACTCCTGTAGCAAGTGAAAGAAAGCAGGAGCTCCCTTAGGAGCTGTCCTGCTATGAGGCCTCACTGCTTTGTCCCTCTGCTCAGTAAAACAAAATGGAAAATCTGGGAATCCTTTTGAGAATGGGAGATGTCTGCCTTCAGCCACAAGAATGACACAACCAGAGCTCAGACTTCTTCCTTCCCCTGGGGCTGAGCTGCTGCCTCCTGTCCCAGTTCATAGAGGAAGGTGCAGCAATGCTACAGCATTTCCAAGATCCCAGGGACATTGCAGGGGGGAAAGTCACACTAAGACTAGCCAAAAATAGGCTCATGTGCTCCCACTACCCAAGTGCTCTGTGGAGCAGCCTGGGGAACATGTGGGAACAGCACAGAGGACTCTGGTCAGGGCTTGGACAGAGGATTCCCAGGCGCAGGACATCTCAGTTGTCCTGAGCTGAGCATGGATTATCCTTTCAGACAGACATCATGGAATCATAGAATCATAGAATCAATAAGGTTGGAAGAGACCTCAAGGATAGTCAAGTCCAACCTGTCACCCAACACCTCATGACTAGTAAACCATGGCACAAAGTGCTACATCCAATCCCCTCTTGAACACCTCCAGGGATGGGGACTCCACCACCTCCCTGGGCAGCACACTCCAATGGCCAATTACTCTCTCAGTGAAGAACTTTCTCCTCACCTCCAGCCTAAACTTCCCCTGGCACAGCTTGAGACTGTGTCCTCTTGTTCTGCTGCTGCTTGCCTGGGAGAAGAGACCAACCTGCTCCTGGCTACAACCTCCCTTCAGGGAGTTGTAGAGAGCAAGAAGGTCTCCCCTGAGCCTCCTCTTCTCCAGGCTAAGCAACCCCAGCTCCCTCAGCCTCTCCTCACAGGGCTGTGCTCAAGGCCCCTCCCCAGCCTCGTTGCCCTTCTCTGGACACCTTCAAGTGTGATGATGAAGCCTCTGAGGAAACTGGTGCTGGCTCCCACTTGGGGTCTGATTTAATGAGCAGCCTCCAACTGACTGCAATGGGTCTGGACTTTATTACAAGGAAATGTCCAGGTCTGGATCTAATACAATTGTCCTCAGTGCACTTTAATTTGAAGATTGTTTCAGGGAGAGACAATTGGCTGCAGAAAGTCAGTTCAACTGACTCTTTCCAGCATGGACATTCAACCAAGCCTGCTCCTGCCAGCCCCATCACACCTCACTGCCTCTGTGGTCCTTGGCAGAGCTGCTCATCCCTAAACTCACAAGTCCTAGTAAGGAAACCAGCCAAAAGACCAAACTCCCATCCTGCCACAGCATACCCTGCCTTTCCAAGGCTCACCAGCACCCACAGCATCCCAATTTCACACCACTGTCATGGATGGAGTTCATCCTAGTAGGACACAAGTATCATAGAACCATAGAATTGTCAGGGTTGGAAGGGACCTCAAGGCTCAGCCACTTCCAACCCCCCTGCCATGGGCAGGGACACCTCACACTGCAGCAGGTTGCTCACAGCCACATCCAGCCTGGCTGCAAAAACCTCCAGGGATGAGGCTTCCACCATCTCCCTGGGCAACCTGTGCCAGGCTCTCACCACCCTCATGGGGAACAACTTCTTCCTAACATCCAATCTGAATCTACCCACTTCTAGTTTTGCTCCATCCCCCCCAGTCCTATCACTCCCTGACACCCCCCCTGAACAACCCATTCCAGGGCTTCACCACTCTCATGGGGAAGAACCTCCTCCTCACATCCAGCCTGAATCTCCCCACCTCCAGCTTCATTCCATTCCCCCTAGTCCTATCACTCCCTGAGGTGCTGAGCAGTCCCTCCCCAGCCTTCCTGTAGCCCCCTCCAGATACTGGAAGGCCACAATGAGGTCTCCTTGGAGCCTTCTCTTCTCCAGACTGAACAACCCCAGCTCTCTCAAATGTGTCTTCAAGGATGGCCAGAGGATGAGTTTGGGGGAGGGAGGACTTCTGTGACTCATCCTAATTGGCCACGTGGCCGAAGCAGCAGCCCCTGGCTGCCTGCGCTTCCGAGCTTCAACTTTCTAATTGCAATTTCACGGCGAAGCTGCACCTTTCTGATTAGCCTCCCCCCTCCCCACCCCAGCGTGAGCACTCTCTCAATAACACAGACATCTGCCCTCAGGACTAACCTTTCTAGAAGCTGCCTCAACAAAGTAATGCTAATAAAAATATCCATCTGTGCTTAAAGATAAACAAAGCATTAATACACCCAAACTGCGGCTTAGATTATATTAGCGTCGGCTTTAATGACATTGCACATCTGTTGGGATGTGTTTCCCACCCTGGCCCAGCTCTCTCGTGCCTTTTGGAAATATCTTTGCCCCAAAAATATTAAAAAGAAATGAAAAACAACCCCTGCATGTCTCTGTGTGTGTGTGTCTGTGTGTGAGTGTGTGCGTTCTCCCTGGGAGCCCTCAGCCTGCGTCACGCTTGCGACTGTCCCTGCTCCGACGGCATTGAGCCACCCTGCTTGGCAGAAGCCTTGGGGACTGGGGGGGGGGCTGTAACCTAAACATTATTGTACCTTCAAGTAAATCATAGATTCATGGAATCAGTCAGGGTTGGAAGGGACCACAAGGATCATCTAGTTCCAACCCCCCTGTCATGGGCAGGGACACCCCACACTAGATCAGCCTGGCCAGAGCTTCATCCTGTGTCCAGTCGTGGGCCCCTCAGTTTAGGAAGGAGGTTGACTTACTGGAATGAGTCCAGAGAAGGGCAACGAAGTTGGTGAGGGGTCTGGAGCACAGCCCTGTGAGGAGAGGCTGAGGGAGCTGGGGTTGCTTAGCCTGGAGAAGAGGAGGCTCAGGGGAGACCTTCTTGCTCTCTCCAACTACCTGAAGGGAAGTTGTAGACAGGTGGATGTTGGTCTTTTCTCCCAGGCAGCCAGCACCAGAACAAGAGGACACAGTCTCAGGCTGCACCAGGGAAGGTTTAGGTTGGATGTTAGGAAGAAGTTCTACACAGAGAGAGTGATTGGCCATTGGAATGGGCTGCCCAGGTAGGTGATGGAGTCACCATCCCTCGAGGTGTTCAAGAGGAGACTTGATGGGGTACTTGGTGCCATGGGTTAGTTGTTTAGCTGGGTTGGATTGGTTGATAGGTTGGACATGATGATCTTGAAGGTCTCTTCCAACCTGGTCTATTCTATTCTATTCTATTCTATTCTATTCTATTCTATTCTATTCTATTCTATTCTATTCTATTCTATTCTATTCTATTCTATTCTATTCTATTCTATTCTGCCTGGTCTTAAACACCTCCAGGGACAGGGCCTCAACCACCTCCCTGGACAACTCATTCCAGGGCTTCACTACTCTCATGGGGAAGAACTTCCTCCTCACCTCCAGCCTGAATCTCCCCACCTCCAGCTTCATTCCATTCCCCCTAGTCCTAGCACTGCCTGAGATCCTGAGCAGTCCCTCCCCAGCCTTCTTGTAGGCCCCCTGCAGATACTGGAAGGCCACAATGAGGTCACCTTGGAGCCTTCTCTTCTCCAGACTGAACAGCCCCAACTCCTTCAGTCTGTCCTCACAGGAGAGGTGCTCCAGCCCTCTGCTCATCCTCGTGGCCCTTCTCTGGACACCTTCCAGCACCTCCACATCCCTCTTGTAACAGGGGCTCCAGAACTGGAGGCAGTACTCCAGGTGGGGTCTCACCAGAGCTGAGTAGAGGAGGAGAATCACCTCCCTTGCCCTGCTGGCCACACTTCTCCTGATGCAGCCCAGGATCTGATTGGCCTTCCGGGCTGCAAGTGCACACTGAGAGCTCATGTTGAGCTTCTCCTCCCCCAGCACCCCCAAGTCTCTCTCCTCAGGGCTGGGTTTCAGAGCCTCTTTCATAAGGTTGTTGTTTTCCTTTTTCCTTGGCAGCAAGGTGTGGGGGGGAAATATTTCAACCCCCACAAAGCAGAGGCTTTGCTGAGAGGCTGCAGAAGCGTGCCTGGGAAAGAGGCAGCACCATCATCCCACCCTGGCACTGCCAGGGCTGGGGATGGCTGCAAGGCTTTGCTGGCTGGGGACACTAACCCCAAGGCTTTGTTCCTCTGAGATCCCCGTGCCTAGCAAGTGGGAGATGGGGGAGAGGGCCAGGCTGGAGATTTGCCCTCATTTTCTGTAATAGCCACTCCCCCCAAAAAAGGAGGCAAAGGTGTTTTAAAAGGTGTTGGCAATCTCATCTTTAGAGAACTGATAAACCTGGGTCTCCCAGCTGTTCTGAAAGGGTGCCCTCATCCTGTGCCTGGAATTCCTGGGATCAGGATGTAATTCTGCCTTTCCCCTTTCCTGTGTCTTTCCTGTCCACATGTGTGTAACATGGGAACAGCAGTCACTGCCTGTCCTCCAAGCCAAGGGGAAGCTCAGCTGAGGAACGATGAATGCTCTCATCCTGCCATGCTTTTGGAGCTGGGGCTGAAAAAACAAACCACAAGTATCTCCATCCTCATTGCTGGCCTCCTGGAGGAGCAGCTGCTTCATCAGAAACCCCAGTGCTAATCACAGGCAAATACCACAGAGAGCCAAATAAGGAGTGGGGACACCCTGGACTGTAGCAGGTTGCTCAGTGCCTGTCCCCTCAGAGCGCAAGTGGCACCATCCCCAGGCTAAGGCATTTCTCCTCTGCCTCCCTCAGTCAGTGATGATATCTTGCAGCTCAATACCTTTGACTACATCTGCTCCATCATCTGACATTCAAGGTCAGACTTGATGGGGCCCCGAGCAACCTGATCTAGTTGGAGGTGTCCCTGCTCACTGCAGGGGGTTTGGGCAAGATGACCTTTGAGGGTCCCTTCCAACTCAATGCATTTCCTCTTTCAAGCTCATTTTCATGAGCTCCACATGTGGCAGCTGAGAGCAGGAGCACATCCTGCCTGGACCAGCAAAACACTCACACTGGACTGGAGAGAGGGCATGAGCACAGAAGTGGTTTGGGGCATCTAGAGAGCAGGATCATGCATGAGCTGAGCTGACTCAACAGCACCTTGGTCCTCCTTCCACACAGCCCAGCCTCAGCAGGGCAACAGCACTGGAGCACGTTGCCCAGAGATGTGCTTGAGCCCCCACTCCTGGAGACATTCAAGGCCAAACTGGATGTAAGCTTGAGCATCCTATTTGGTCAGATATGCCCCTGCTGACTGCATGGGGGGTGGGCAAGGTGACCTTTGAGGCTCCCTTCCAACCTGATGCATTCTGTGATTCAAATGCAGGCATTGAGAAACCTGAGGAGTTCAGTAGGTGCACAGAGAGACGAGCTGAACATCACTGTGCTCTCCAGGAGGCTAGAGAGGGCCAGGAGCAAAATCTGCTCCTGCATGGTTCCCATTGACACAAGGTGTGGTGTTACTACCCCATCTGGCCAGGCACCCCTCAGGTATTTCACCTGGAGTGTGACAAAGGGAGTGAGGCTGCTGTGGCTCAAAGGCTGCTGGTCAGAGGAGTGCTCTGAAGGGGAGAAGGCATCTCACAGGAAGCAGCAGATTGGAAAAGCAGAGCACCCTCCCTAGAAATCCTGGAAGGCAGAGCAGCCGTTTCCATGACAGACAATGAGATTCCCCTCACGGCACCGTCAGCAGAGCCAGCAGAGATCCCTTTGCAGCACGTGGCTCACTGGAGCTTCTCAAAGAACATTTGCAGAGACACCAGCAGAGGTTTCTGACCAGCTGCTGAGGGGAGAGGCTGGCAGAGCTGTGAGAAGCCTGGTGGGACAATGAGGGGTGTGATGCTGGGGGGTGGGGGGGCTGGAGGATGCTACCAAAATGAAACAAGTTGACCAGGGATTTAGTTGAGACTCCATCCCTGGAGACATTCAAGATCAGCCTCAGTGTGCCCCTGGGCAGCCTGATCTAGTTGGAGGTGTCCCTGATAATTGCAGTGGAACTGTAAAAGATGACCTTTGAGGGTCCCTTCCACTCCAATGCACTCTGTGAAGCTGTGAAATCCCTCAGGCCACCTCTGTGAGACTCTGCTTCATAAGCCCTGTGAGCACCGTGGCAGGAGTTTGTAGCCAGGAAGGGGTTGGTCTCTTCTCCCAGGCAACCAGCACCAGAACAAGAGGACACAGTCTCAAGCTGTGCCAAGGGAAGTTTAGGCTGGAGGTGAGGAGAAAGTTCTTCCCAGAGAGAGTTGTTAGCCATTGGGATGTGCTGCCCAGCGAGGTGGTGGAGTCCCCATCCCTGGAGGTTTTCAAGAGGGGATTGGATGTGGCATTTGGTGCCATGGTTTAGTTAGTCATGAGGTTTTGGGTGATAGGTTGGACTTGATGATCTTTGAGGTCTTTTCCAACCTTATTGGTTCTATGACTCTGTGATTCTAATGTAGAGCTGGAAGGGGAAGCAGCCTGGAAGAGCTCCTGCACTGTGTCTTGTCAGGGCTCAGCCAGCTAACCCTGGCGCGGGAGGGCAGGGGCACCTGGACCTGTGTCACCCACAGGCCTCTCTGCAGCGGAGGGCCCAGCTGCCAGCCTTGCAGCTCAGCCTGCCTTCTGATAGCTGATGTAAGGGGGGGAGGGCGAGGGGGGGGATTTCTACAGGCTGGGTTTCTTCAAAGGATTAATTTGTCTTTTGATGCAGTGAGCACTCTGACGAATGCTGCTTTCCCTATCACATTCAAACACACCCCAGTTTAGAAGTTAATAAACCCATTTGCTGCCAAACAACCAGGCTGCCTTGTTGGGTTGTTTCTTGCTTTTTTTTTTTTCCCCTTCCCTTTTCCCATTCCAATTTCACTCTGTCAGGATGATAAGAGGTTTAATGTCTTCGTGGCTTCTCCTTTTTCTTTCAGTAGCTAAATCAGGTGTAACTATCACTGCAGAGAGCAGCACTTGCCCCCTGTTACACAACCAGCATCCCCATTCCCTCCATGCCCTCGTCTCCCCAGCTGGTGCTGACCACGACAAACCCCTTGATATTAAGATGTATTATCTACAGGGGGATGTTTCCACCTGCCATGGCCTCTGGCGAGCTGAGAGGACAGTCCCAGCTATGAGAGCTTGTTTCTTCTCTTGCAGGCTGCAATTTCCTTGTGGGGAGAGGACCATGTGGTGTGGGGAGAGGACCATGTGGTGTGGGGAGAGGACCATGCGGTGTGGGGAGCATCCTCCTGCTCCTTGCAACGTGGTAGAGCTTTGGAGAAACATTTTGGCATGAGGAACCTGCTGTCCTCTACTAGTACCATAAATGAGAGCAAGCCAGGATTTATAGCCTGTTGGGCATTTTAACTTGTCACATACAGCAGGAGAGGGTCTGTTGACATAGAATCACAGAATCATTCTGATTGGAAAAGACCTCAGAACTCATCAAGTCCAACCATGAACCCAGCATGGCCAGGTCACCACCAAACCATGGCCCTCAGCACCACATCTCCACAGCTCTGAAGCCCCTCCAGGGATGGGGATTGCACCATTGCCTTGGGCAGCCTCTGCCAGGGCTGGGCGACCCTTTTGGAGAAGGAACTGTTCCTCATGTTTAACCCAAACCTCCCCTGGTGCAAACTTGATGTAATTTCCTCTCTTCTACTACTTGTTACTTGGGAGAAGAGACCAACCCCCAGCTCACTCCATCCTCTTTCTTTCGAGGACTTGTAGAGAGCCAGATGATCTCCCCTCAGCCTCCCTTTCTCCTCGCTGAACAACCCTAGGTCCCTCAGTTGCTCTTCACAAGACCTTTTCTCCAGACCCTTCACCAGCTCCGATGCCACTTGACCTCTTGGACAGCCCTGCACCACAGGCAATGGTGGAGGGGAAGCACCAAGGGCTGTCAGGTTCCCATTCCCATGCTGGATTTCAGCCTCCAGGAAAGAAAACCACAGGGCTGGTAGAAAATAGCTATGGAGGTACCAAGGGTGCTACTTGCGCTTAAATTACACCACACTGAGAGAATACAGAATACAGAATTACCCAGGTTGGAAAAGAACTTTGAGATCACCCAGTCCAACCTATCACCCAACACCATCTGATCAACTAAACCATGGCACCAAGTGCCTCATCCAGCCTCCAGTGATGGTGACTCCACCACCGCCCTGGGCAGCACATTCCAATGGCCAAACTCTCTTTCTATGAAGAACTTCTCCTAACATCCAGTTTAAACTTCCCCTGGTGCAGCCTGAGGCTGTGTCCTCTTCTTCTGGTGCTGCTTGCCTGGCAGAAGAGACCAACCCCCACCTGGCTACAGCCTCCCTTCAGGCAGTTGTAGACAGCAAGAAGGTCTCCCCTGAGCCTCCTCTTCTCCAGGTTAAGCAACCCCAGCTCCCTCAGCCTCTCCTCACAGGGCTGTGCTCCAGACCCCTCCCCAGCTTTGTTGCCCTTCTCTGGACACCTTCCAGCATCTCAACATCTTTCCTAAACTGAGGGGCCCAGAACTGGACACAGGACTCAAGGTGTGGCCTAACCAGTGCTGAGTACAGGGCACAATGACTTCCCTGCTCCTGCTGGCCACACTGTTCCTGATGCAGGCCAGGATGCCATTGGCCTTCTTGGCCACCTCGGCACACTGCTGGCTCATCTTCAGCTTACTATCAACCAGCACCCCCGAGTCCCTTTCTGCCTGGTGCTCTCCAGCCACTCTGTCCCCATCCTGTAGCACTGCCTGGGGTTGTTGTGGCCAATGTGTAGAGCCTGGCACTTAGATGTGTTAAATCTCATGCCCTTGGACTCTGCCCATCTGTCCAGCCTGGCAAGGTCCTTCTGCAGAGCTCTTCTACCCTCTAACAGATCAATACCTGCCCCCAAACTCAACTAAACCATGGCACCAAGTGCCTCATCCAGTCTCTTCTTAAACACCTCCAGTGATGGTGACTCCACCACCTCCCTGGGCAGCCCATTCCAGTGGCCAACCTCTGTTCTGTCTGATGGGAAGGCTTTGGGTCTGCAAAGCACAACATGAACCATCTCCTTGGGAATAAGAGGATTTTTATCTTAGGATTACTTTGTTTATTTTTCAAGCTTCAAAGGAGGAAGGAAAAAAAAAGGCAACTCAGGATGAATGTAATATTCATACATCAATTTAAGGCAGCATTTCCTTTCACATTTGTGCTAAGCACAATATGCAAGCATCATCTAACCCAAAGACTAAAAGCTTTTTGGGGGGCTTAAACCACAGATCAGCTAAGTCAACAGAAAATTTTCCATTGATTTCTCTGAGCTTCGCATCAGGCTCTGAGAGGGGAAAACATAAAAATAAAAATAAATAGTGTGATTAATAAGAAGAGTCCAAGGTGGGGGGGAAAGATATGCTTGGAGACAAGAATAAAAGGATACAGGACCTTGACAGGCTGGAGAGGTGGGCACAAGCCAACCTCAGGAGGTTCAACAAGAGCAAGTGCAGGGTCCTGCATCTGGGTCGAGGCAATCCCAGGCACAAATCCAGGCTGGGCAGGGACTGGCTGGAAAGTAGCCCTGAGGAGAGAGACTTGGGGGTGCTGGTGGACAAAAAGCTCAACATGAGCTCTCAGTGTGCACTTGCAGCCTGCAAAGCCAATCAGATCCTGGGCTGCATCAGGAGAAGTGTGGCCAGCAGGGCAAGGGAGGTGATTCTCCCCCTCTGCTCAGCCCTGGTGAGACCCCACCTGGAGTACTGCCTCCAGTTCTGGAGCCCCTATTACAAGAGGGATGTGGAGGTGCTGGAAGGTGTCCAGAGAAGGGCCATGAGGATGATCAGAGGGCTGGAGCACCTCTCCTGTGAGGACAGACTGAAGGAGTTGGGGCTGTTCAGTCTGGAGAAGAGAAGGCTCTGAGGTGACCTCATTGTGGCCTTCCAGTATCTGCAGGGGGCCTACAAGAAGGCTGGGGAGGGACTGCTCAGGATCTCAGGCAGTGATAGGACTAGGAGGAATGGAATGAAGCTGGAGATGGGGAGATTCAGGCTGGAGGGGAGAAGGAAGTTCTTCCCCATGAGAGTGGTGAAGCCCTGGAATGGGTTGTACAGGTAGGTGGTTGAGGCCCCGTCCCTGGAGGTGTTTAAGCCCAGGCTGGATGAGGCTCTGGCCAGCCTGATCTAGTGTGGGGTGTCCCTGCCCATGGCAGGGGGGTTGGAACTAGATGATCCTCGTGGTCCCTTCCAACCCTGACTGATTCTATGATTCCGTTCTATGACTATGACCACAGGCCGTAAAACTTGAGAGCCTTCCCACCGCAAATCCTCAGTAACCTTAAACCACACCCTGGCATCTGGACACAGCATCTTCCCTTGCTAGGGAGAAAATAAATCAATCAATCAATCTCAGCTTCCCAAGCCTATGATTCCCACTTTCTCCCTGCCAATTTCCTTTCAGCAGGCACAGCCTCCTCGATTTTCATCCGCTGCCCACGATGATTCCAGCAGCAGTAAGCTCTTTTTGCATGGTCTGGGTTTTGTTGGGGTTTCCCCACCCCCACCCCCCCTTTTTCTTATTTTTTTTTTTTTGCTGTTGCCTTTTTATTTCTTCTCCTTCTTCTTCTTTTTTCTCTCCCCCTCCCGAATTCGGCTCTCTCAAAACCATTTCTGGCTGCCGAAAGATCACAGCCAGGCGCTGGGAGCGGCAAGGCGGAGCCGCGGCGCAACCAAGATCTGTTCTCCTCATTTGAATGCTTCAGCGCTTGCAGCAGGAGATTCTTGCCTGTAAAACCCAGGCTCCTCTATTTTTTTGGTTTTTTTTTAGCCTTTAACTAATTTTAATCTTCCTTTTTCACTTGTCACTTTGTTGTTCACAAAGCACCCTTTAGTTTTTTATTCCCTGCCCCCACTCCGCCGCTCCCGCCGAGGGTTTCAGCAGAAAGCATTAAAGTGAAGAGCGATAACAAGACCTAATAACCCTCTTTATCGCAAAATAAATAAGTGAGAGAACAACCCTTTCCCGTTTAGGTGCTGAAGATCTAATTGAATGTTCCTCTGCGAGGCCTTTGATCGATGCAACTTGTTAAACTTTTTTTGCTTTTGTCTCCAAATGTAGCTTCTGGTTCTTTTCATGTGGGATGAAAAGCTCAGTTTAACTCGCCTCGCCTTTATCTCCCGGTGATTAGCGAGGCTTTCCTGGGGGGGGGGGGGGGCTTGCTCCGCGCCTTGCAGGGCATTGTGACGTGGATTCAACCCTTACCCACCCCGAAGAGGCAAGCTGGCGCTGCGAAGGGGTGAGAAGTGGCACCCTGCCTGGCTTGCTGGTGCGATCATTTCCACTTCCCCCACGGTAGTAGAATATAACCCGGGTTTGTTGCACGAACTCGCTTCCCCTGCCTGTGGCACACACATAAAAACATGAAAGTACACATGCCTCGGGGGCTTGGCAGGTTTACCAGGAAAGAAATATTTATCCTGGCAAAATCAAAGCCTGACAATAAAAAAAGAGGGAATTGCTGTAATATCAAATGAATGCTTGCTTTGTTATCTGGAGGTGGAGGCATTACCAGGCGTGAACACATCGTGGCTTCACCTAGCTCTGCACCCTGCCCTTGACCCAGAGGAAAGAGTAAAACTTGGAGTAGATAACTTACTCAATGGCCTGTTTAAGCAGGTTGGTAAGTAAAAAAAAAAGCCCATCAAGTCAGCTTCAGGTCCTCCAGGATTGATTTTTAATTACTAAATTAATCAAGAGCTCCCCAATCCATCCTAGATAAGATCAAAACCAGAGAAGCAACAGAAATAACAAGTGAAGAGAGTAAATCCCCTCACACTCAAGGTTTCCAGCCCAGCCCTACCACACACTGAAGAAGCTTCTTCCAGCAGCTGTCACTGGAGCCCCTAGGTGCTAACCAGCAGCACTTTGGAAATGAGCCACTCATGGCTGAAGCTCATCCCATGCTGTTTTCAGGATTCCTCCAGGGGAAGTTTAGGCTGGAGGTGAGGAGAAAGTTCCTCACTGACTCATTAGCTGTTGGAATGTGCTGCCCAGGGAGGTGGTGGAGTCCCCACCCCTGGAGGTGTTCAAGAGGTGATTAGATGTGGCACTTGGTGCCATGGTTTAGTCATGAGGTCTGGGGTGACAGGTTGGACTCCATGATCTTTGATGATCTTTGAGATTCCGTGATTCTGTGTGATCCATTGCAATCAGTGAATGGTTTCATTTTCCTGCTTTTTGGGGGGCTGGAAGGGACCTTTAAAGGTCATTCAGTCCAACCCCCAGTCAGCAGGTATGCCTGCAGCTAGAGCAGGTTGCTCATACCTTACTTGCACCTCTTGGGGCAACCAGGGACAGAGGGGCAACCAGGGACAGGGTCTCACCACCCTCTGTGTCAAACATTTCTGCCTTCTCTCCCAGGCAACCAGCACCAGAACAAGAGGACACAGTCTCAAGCTGTGCCAGGGGAAGTTTACGCTTGAGGTGAAGAGAAAGTTCTTCCCAGAGAGAGTTGTTTGCCATTGGGATGTGCTGCCCAGGGAGGTGGTGGAGTCCCCATCCCTGGAGGTGTTAAAAAACAGGCTTGGATGTGGCACTTGGAGCCATGGTTTAGTAGTCATGAGGTGTTGGGTGACAGGTTGGACTTGATGATCTTTGATGTCTCTTCCAACCTTATTGATTCTATGATTCCTGGAGCTTTCTTTTCTCCAGGCTGACCAACCACAGCTCTCTCAGCCTGTCCTCACAGCAGAGGGGTTCCAGCCCCCCCATCTTTATTGTGGCCCTTGCATATGAACAGCTAATTTTTGCCCCTTCAAGGGTCTCATGCATCCTGCACAAATACTACAGGATGGAGAAAGAAAGCTACTTGGTGGAATTCACATGCAAGGTCCAATTTGGGTAAGGACCCGGCACTCTCACACCTGTCACACTGAAGCCACAAGATCACGAAGCTCCTCTTCCAAAAGCCTTCATCTCTGCTTCAGCTGTGTTTTAGAAAGCCATTTTGGGAGGATCCTTTTTATCCTGGGAGATGGGGATGTGATGCTTTCACAGCTTAGTGCTGGCTTGTCCATGTTAATCTCCCTTTTGGTGAGTGGCTCTGCCCAGAGGTTGACAACCAACTGAAGCCCAGAGATTAGCTCTTGTTCCTTTCTGGAGTAAACCCAAGCTTTCCTGCTACACCTGCAACAGCAGGCAGACAGGCAGCTGCAGGCAGATTGAACTTCAGGTTTTCCATGTGCAGAGGCTGTGAGGGCAGCACCACATCTCGTGATCTGCTGCAGGCTCAGGACCCACAGCCTACAGTACTTACAGCCTGAAAAATGTCTGCCCAGGAAGGGCTGAGTTGCATAAAGAACTAAGCAGATCTGAGCTGCTCATGGCCCTCTTTGCAACAAACTTCCAGGCAAGGATTTGGGTGAAGCATGTTTGATTCACTTCCATCAAGCCTCTGAGCTGTAACAAATCAGACTGCCTAAGAAAATGCCATTTAATGTTCTGGTTTGCTACTTGAGTGAACTTCTCTCTCAGATCACTCCATAAAACTACAGTCTCCTTAGATCTCCTGCTATCCTGGGACTTGCTCTTCTGGCTCAAAGCCTTTTTGCTGTTCTCTCCGTGGCTCTGGGTGTTTGCATGCAAAGAAAGAGGCCTAATGGGCTGTGGGCTTTTCCAAATCATAGCATCATAGAATCACAGTCATAGAATCATGGAATCATAGAGTCATAGAGTCATAGAAGAATGGAATGGAATGGAATGGAATGGAATGGAACGGAACGGAACAGAACAGAACAGAACAGAATAGAATAGAATAGAATAGAATAGAATAGAATAGAATAGAATAGAATAGAATAGAATAGAATAGAATAGAATAGAATAGAATGAACCAGGTTGGAAGAGACCTTCAAGATCATCAAGTCCAACCTATCATCCAACACCATCTAATCAACTAACCCATAGTACCAAGCACCCCAGCAAGTCTCCTCCTGAACACCTCCAGTGATGGTGACTCTACCACCTCCCTGGGCAGCCCATTCCAATGGCCCTTCTCTCCTTCTATGAAGAACTTCTTCCTAACATCCAGCCTAAACCTCCCCTGGCACAGCTTGAGACTGTGTCCTCATGTTCTGGTTTTGGTTGCCTGGGAGAAGAGACCAACCCCCACCTGCCTACAACCTCCCTTCAGGGAGTTGGAGAGAGCAAGAAGGTCTCCCCTGAGCCTCCTCTTCTCCAGGCTAAGCAACCCCAGCTCCCTCAGCCTCTCCTCTCAGGGCTGTGCTCCAGACCCCTCCCCAGCTTTGTTGCCCTTCTCTGGACACCTTCCAGCAACTCAACATCTTTCCTAAACTGAGGAGCCCAGAACTGGACACAGGACTCAAGGTGTGGCCTAAGCAGTGCTGAGCACAGGGGCAGAATGACCTCCCTGCTCCTGCTGGCCACACTGTTCCTGATACAGGCCAGGATGCCACAGAATCATAGAGTCATAGAGTCACAGAATCATAGAGTCACAGAATCATAGGATCACAGAATCATAGAATCAGAGTCACAGAGTCATAGAATCAATCATAGAATCATAGAATCACAGATAGCTTTGGGTTGGCAGAGACCTTAAAGATCATCCAATTCCAAGCCCCCTACCAAGGGGGAGAGCACCTCCCAGTAGCCCAGGCTGCTCAGTACCTCATCCATCCTAGCCTTGAACACCTCCAGGGAGGGTCATCCACGACCTCCCTAGGCAAGCTGGCAACCAAAATACAGATTAAAACTGAGATTGAGCTCTGTTATTTGGGTTTCTCTTCTTTTGGTGCTCTCAAGAGGGGCAAATCAACAGGGATAGTTAACACAAGCATTGGAGGAGCTCAGCCCCTGGTCAGTCTGACCTTGTGGAGTCCCATCCCTGGAGGTGTTCAAGAGGGGATTGGATGTGGCACTTGGGTGCCATGGTCTAGTCATGAGGTCTGTGGGTGCCAGGTTGGACTCGGTGACCTTTGAGGTCTCTTCCAACCTTGGTGACTCTGTGAATCTCCCTGGAGGCAGGTTTTTGCTTCCTTTGGGGTGTTCAAGCCAGATTTGGGGGTCCTAACTTTGCTTGTTCTCCTTGTTCACCACAGGCAGAGAGGGCTTGAGGAGAGACTTGGCGAGGCTGTGGGGGAGCCTGGCAGCGTCCCACTGCCTTTCTGGGCTCGCTCAAAGCGCCGCAGGACTGTTTGCAAAATGGGGGGCTTGGGAAAGCTGGCTGCCAGTAGCCAAACTGACAAATGTAGGACTTTTGTTCCACGGTTCCTGCTTTACACGGGATGGATCATGTTTTCTAACACGGCCCCCAGTCACATGTGGTACATCTGAAAACACAACCAGTTATTTGACAGCTTCCTCTCTGCATTTGTAGCGCTGCCAGCCCTGGCACCGAGTCTGCAAGAGCTTTTCTTTCCAGAAATAATCACACACTCTTGCACAGGGGATGGTATTACTGAGGCTACTGCAAAAATGAGGACAGGGAGTTGCTGTGTCTGGAACAGGCTGCTGTGGGCCTCAGCTCATTTTTGTGGCTCCCGTGCAGAGTAGGCTTGTGGGCTGTACCTTGGATTCTCCTGGCGTTCGGTTAGTTAACACTCCAAGAGGGAACCACAGGCTGGTTTGGGTTGGAAGGGACCTTTAGAGCTCATCCAGTCCAAACCCCCCCTGCAGCCAGCAGGGACATCTGCAAGTACAGCAGGTTGCTCACAGTCCCCAAACAGCGAGAAGAGAAGAGGAGAGGAGAGGAGAGGAGAGGAGAGGAGAGGAGGAGAGGAGAGGAGAGGAGAGGAGAGGAGAGGAGAGGAGAGGAGAGGAGAGGAGAGGAGAGGAGAGGAGAGGAGAGTGAGAGGAGAGGAGAGGAGAGGAGAGGAGAGGAGAGGAGAGGAGAGGAGAGGAGAGGAGAGGAGAGAGGAGAGGAGAGGAGAGGGGAAGGGAGGGGAGGGGAGGGGAGGGGAGGAGAAGAGAAGAGAAGAGAAGAGAAGAGAAGAGAAGAGAAGAGAAGAGAAGAGAAGAGAAGAGAAGAGAAGAGAAGAGAAAGAAGAGAAGAGAAGAGAAGAGAAGAGAAGAGAAGAGAAGAGAAGAGAAGAGAAGAGAAGAGAAGAGAAGAGAAGAGAAGAGAAGAGAAGAGAAGAGAAGAGAAGAGAAGAGAAGAGAGAAGAGAAGAGAAGAGAAGAGAAGAGAAGAGAAGAGAAGAGAAGAGAAGAGAAGAGAAGAGAAGAGAGGTTCAGAGAGGAGAGGAGAGGTTCGGAGAGGAGCGGTTCAGAGAGGAGAGGTTCAGAGAGGAGAGGAGAGGAGAGGTTCAGAGAGGAGAGGAGAGGTTCAGAGAGGAGAGGAGAGGTTCAGAGAGGAGAGGTTCAGAGAGGAGAGGAGAGGTTCAGAGAGGAGAGGAGAGGTTCAGAGAGGAGAGAAGAGGAGAGGAGAGGAGAGGAGAGGAGGAGGAGAGGAGAGAGAGAGAAGAGAAGAGAAGAGAAGAGAAGAGAAAGAGAAGAGAAGAGAAGAGAAGAGAAGAGAAGAGAAGAGAAGAGAAGAAGAAGAGAAGAGAAGAGAAGAGAAGAGAAGAGAAGAGAAGAGAAGAGAAGAGAAGAGAAGAGAAGAGAAGAGAAGAGAAGAGAAGAGAAGAGAAGTGAAAGAGAAGAGAAGAGACGAGATGAGACGAGACCAGGTTGGAAGAGACCTTCGAGATCACCGTGTCCAACCCATCATCCAACTCCTTCTAATCAGCTAAACCATGGCACCAAGCACCCCATCAAGTCTCCTCCACTGACCTGCAATGCTTCCAGCCATGGGGCATTGTCCACATCTATGGACAACCTGAACCAGGGTCTCACCATCCTCAAGGTCAAATATTTCTTCTTTCTCTTCTGTCTGAATCTTCCTCTCTGAGTTTCAAACCATCCTCCCCTTGTTTTGTCATAACAGGCCCCTGCTCAACAGCCTGTCCCGAGCTTTCTGATCATTGCCTTTAAGCACAGAAAGGCCATCAGAATGTCTCCCTGGAGCCTTCTCTTCTCCAGGCTGAACAAGCCCAACTCTCTCAGCCTGGCCTCACAGGAGAGGGGTTCCAGCCCCTGGACCATTTTTCTGGCCCCAGAATTCCCAGTCCCTTTGCAGCCTCTCCCCTGGTCAGTCTTGCAGTGCACAGAGGTGTGACACACACAGAGGGCTCAGCACAGGGATAAGATAGGATAGGATAAAATAGGATAGAATAGAATAGAATAGAATAGAATAGAATAGAATAGAATAGAATAGAATAGAATAGAATAGAATGGAATAGAATAGACCAGACCAGGTTGGAAGAAACATAGAGCAGGAGAAACCTTCAGGGAGGAATCTGCAAAGCAGCTTTTCTGCAGCAAGAAGACACAGCTCAGGGAATGCTACTCAGTTATTCCCCCTGTAGCTGCACAAACATTGCCCAAATTGAGAGAAAGGGATTTTAAACCCAACCCAAATAATTTCAAACCCCATTTCAGCAGTCTCCCCTCTGAGTAAACAATTGCCACATGTATCAGCCTGGCAGCTCTGAAACCTCAGCTTTACACACCTGCCACAGCCTTGATTTAGTGTGTAACAAAACTCCAGATGTGATCCCCAAAGCCCCAGGTCATTTGTCAGAGCACTGGGGGGTTCTGCCCATGTGGCTGCAGAGGACTCTATGCTGGCCCAGAGCAGCCCCTGAGCTGCTGCAGGGAGGGGGCAGAATGGATAAAGCAAAGCTGCCCACCTCCTGCTCCATGCCATGAAGACTGAGAGATGTGAACCTTTGATGTCAGGTTAGACATCAGTCAGGCTCCATGGGCTCCCCACTAGTGGATTCCTCCAGTGCTACTTATGCCAAAGGGAAAAAACCTCTCCCAGCCTGACTCCCACAGCCAGATCCAGAGAGAGCAGGAGTGTCTCTGGGAGAGCATCATGGCTCTCACCCATGATCCTGGCTAACCAAGGGGCAAGAGAAATTCTCCTCCTTTTGCCACTAGAGGCAGAAATTAAATGACCTGGAAAAGGTACCTAGACCTTTGGAGGATTTGCAAGAGATATGCCCCAGGTATAACCCCTGTAATGACTCCCCTCCAACCTTTGTTGGAGATCATAGAACCATAGAACTGTCAAGCCTGGAAGAGATCATCAAGCCCAATTGCTGACCTGGAACTCACAGTCCCACCACTGCTGCTAAGCCACTACCACTAGACCACATCGCTCAGCACCACACAGAATCATAGAATTGTTAGGGTTGGAAGGGACCTCAAGGCTCATCCACTTCCAATCCCCTTGTCATGATCAGGGACACCTCACACTAGTTGCTCACAGGTTGCTCAGAGCCACCTCCAGCCTGGCTGCAAACACCTCCAGGCAGGAGGCTTCCACCACCTCCCTGGGCAACCTGTGCCAGGCTCTCACCACCCTCATGGGGAACAACTTCTTCCTCACATCCAATCTGAATCTCCCCATTTCCATTTGTTGTTCCATCCACATCTACATGTCTTAAATAACTCCATGGATAGTGACTCCACCACCTCCCTGGGCAGCCTGTTCTCATGGACCCTAGGGACCTTCAAGATGCCATTCAGGACCCTTCAGCTAACAGCTTGAGTGGTTCTGGGAGGCAGACCAATATATTTTACCTTAGTTATGTTTTTGTCCTTCGATGACCAGGTGCTCAGGTGGCCAAGAAGGCCAAAGGCATCCTGGCCTGCATCAGGAACAGTGTGGCCAGCAGGAGCAGGGAGGTCATTCTGCCCTGTGCTCAGCACTGGTTAGGCCACACCTTGAGTCCTGTGTCCAGTTCTGGGCTCCTCAATTTAAGAAGGACATTGAGACTCTTGAATGTGTCCAGAGAAAGGCAACAAAGCTGGGGAGGGGTCTGGAGCACAGCCCTGTGAGGAGAGGCTGAGGGAGCTGGGGTTGCTTAGCCTGGAGAAGAGGAGGCTCAGGGGAGACCTTCTTGCTCTCTCCAACTCCCTGAAGGAAGGTTGTAGTCAGGTGGGGGTTGGTCTCTTCTCCCAGGCAACCAGCACCAGAACAAGAGGACACAGTCTCAAGCTGTGCCAGGGGAAGTTTAGTCTGGAGGTGAGGAGAAAGTTCTTCCCAGAGAGAGTTGTTAGCCCTTGGAATGTGCTGCCCAGGCTGGTGGTGGAGTCACCATCCCTGGAGGTGTTAAAAAAAGGCTTGGCTGTGGCACTTGGAGCCATAGTTTAGTTGATTGGATGGTATTAGATGATAGGTTGGACTTGATGATCTCTGAGGTCTTTTCCAACCTGGTTCATTCATGATTCTATGACTGAACCTCAGTGACCTGGAGGCAGGACCACTCGTGCATCCAGGGACTGAAGCATCCTGCTGCCCATCACCACAACTCCAGGGAAGTGCCTCAGGGAAGTAACTACACTGGGGGATAAACCTGCACCTTGAGAGCTGCCAGTCAAAGGCAGGAGCTGTCCCAGTGCACTACTGAGCAAGGAGAATGAATTGCTTAAAATGTCAGGGCTGTTTGATTCCTCCCAGCAGCAGCCTCATTACCCATGCCCAGAGATGCTGTTAGACACCAGCAGGCCTGTGAGACAACAAATCACTCTGTCTGGAGATCTGGGAAGAAATAAAATGCAACAGGGTTTTGTTGGTTGGTTGGTTGGTTGGGGTTTTTTTAAGCTCATTGATCACTAGGAAAGATTATGAAAACCCTCAGGTGCACTCCAGCAGATGAAGTGTTGTGGCCAAGATGATGGTAAAAACACCACCAGAGAGCTGTTCAGCACAGCAGCAGCACCCCAGGTGATAGAGAGCTCCTGGAGAGAGTCCAGGAGAGGCTACAAAGATGCTGAGGGGCCTGGAGCAGCTCTGTGAGGAGGAAAGGCTGAGAGCTTGGGGCTGAGAGCCTGCAGAAGAGCAGCCCCAGAGGGGCTCAGCAAGAGCGACAGGACCTGTGGGGGGCAAGAGGCTGGGGCCAGGATCTTGCCAGTGGTGCCCAGTGACAGAAGGGGCAATGGGCACAAACTGGAACCCACAAAGTTGCACTTGAGCTTAAGGAAAATTCATTGGTGTGAGGATGCTGGAGCCCTGGAGCAGGCTGCTCAGAGAGACTCTGAGTGTCCTTCTTGGGAGTGATTCCAAACCCTCCTGGCCATTGTGATCCTGAGCAAGCTGCTGTGGGTGCCCTGCTTTAGCAGGGGGGTTGGAGTGGATGAGCTCCAGAGGTTCCTTCCAACGCCCACCAATGCTGGGATTCTGGGAAAGCTTGGGAGATTGTCAGTGTCAGAGGAGATTGGTTAGATGGTCCATGGAGGCTCACAGCCTGCCACACACTTCTCTTCACTCGAGCTCATGAGCTCTGCTAACTTGAAGGCATTCCTGAGCTCTGCTTCACCTCTGAACTGGGCTCGCTGCTGCATCCCACCAAAACGCTTCTGCCTTGCCCTGGGGAGGTGTCTGGAGGTCTCAGACTGTCCCCAGAGGTTAGCATCCTGCTCTTTGTGCCAAGACCATCATGTTCCTACGAAGAACTGGAAAGGCTAAGTCGTGCAATTTTAAGGCTAGAGACTGCTGCAGAGGCAGGAAAGAAATTAGTGGGAAATGGGAGGGATAGTCAGAGATGGTGAGAACTTCCTGACTTTGTTAAGGCTGATGTGAATTACAGCTGTGTCCCAGGAAGATGGGCTATTATGGCCCATCTTGTGACACAGAAGAGAGCTGTGAGAACAGGAGATCTCTTTCGGGGAGGGTATTCAACAAATCCTGGCTCAGCTAATTGCGTTTGAGCTGCTCTGAAGGGAGAAACCAGAAAGCGAAATCATTTGGGGTCATTTTACCCAACCCAAAAGGCTTTTGTTCAACAATCCCAAACGAATAAGACATGAAAGAAAGTCATTTGAATGATTAAAAGGAAAAAGAAACCCTCTGTGGAAGAACGTTTTGGAATATTTCACTCCCAAATGGGACATTTGGGCTTCTCTAAAATCTGTCCCTTTGGCCAGACATGCTTGTTGCCAAAGCTCTGGGGAGACCCCACCTGGAGTACTGCCTCCAGTTCTGAAGCCCCTGTTACAAGAGGGATGTGGAGGTGCTGGAAGGTGCCCAGAGAAGGGCCAGGAGGATGAGCAGAGGGCTGCAGCACCTCTCCTATGAGGACAGACTGAAGGAGTTGGGGCTGTTCAGTCTGGAGAAGAGAAGGCTCCCAGGTGACCTCATTGTGGCCTTCCAGTATCTGAAGGGGGCTACAGGAAGGCTGGGGAAGGACTGCTCAGGATCTCAGGGAGTGATAGGACTAGGGGGAATGGAATGAAGCTGGAGGTGGGGAGATTGAGGCTGGAGGTGAGGAGGAAGTTCTTCCCCATGAGAGTGGTGAAGCCCTGGAATGGGTTGTCCAGGGAGGTGGTTGAGGCCCCATCCCTGGAGGTGTTTCAGCCCAGGCTGGACGAGGCTCTGGCCAGGCTGATGTAGTGTGGGGTGTCCCTGCCCATGGCAGGGGGGTTGGAGCTAGATGATCCTCGTGGTCCCTTCCAACCCTGACTGTTACTATGATACTATGATACTATGATAAATCTGCCATAAGGTCTCAGATGGTTTTGGCTCAAATCATAGAGTCTTAGAATGCACTGGGTTGGAAGGGAGCATTAAAGATCATCTTGCCCAACCCCTCTGCAGTAAGCAAGGACATCCCCAATTAGACCAGGCTGCTCACTTAGCCCCACTTAGCCTCACTTTAATTGTCTCCAGGGTTGGAGCCTTCACCCCTTCCCTGGGCTGCCTTTTCCAGTGTTCCACCACCCTCATAGTAAAGAACTCCTTCCTAATGTCTCACTTCTTCCTAATGACCAGTCCCCCTGTTTTTCAGCACTGGTTAGGCCACACCTTGAGTCCTGTGTACAGTTCTGGGATCCTCAGTTTAGGAAAGATGTTGAGTTGCTGGAAGGTGTCCAGAGAAGGGCAACAAAGCTGGGGAGAGGCCTCGAGCACAGCCCTGTGAGGAGAGGCTGAGGGAGCTGGGGTTGTTTAGCCTGGAGAAGAGGAGGCTCAGGGGAGACCACATTGCTCTCTCCAACTACCTGAAGGGAGGCTGTAGCCAGGTGGGGGTTGGTCTCTTCTCCCAGACAACCAGCACCAGAACAAGAGGACACAGTCTCAAGCTGTGCCAGGGGAGGTTTAGGCTGGAGGTGAGGAGAAAGTTCTTCCCAGAAAGAGTAGTTGGCCTTTGTGATGTGCTGCCCAGGGAGGTGGTGGAGTCACCATCCCTGGAGGTGTTCACAAAAGGCTTGGCTGTGGCACTTGGAGCCATGGTTTAGTTGTCAGAAGATGGTAGGTATTAGGTAATAGGTTGGACTTGATGATCTTGGGTTGGATGTGATGATCTTGAAGGTCTCTTCCAACCTGGTTTATTCTATGTATTCTATGTATCTCTGAGGTCTTTTTTCCATCCTGGTTGATTCTGTGATCCTGTGTGGTGCCAAGGGACATGGGTTAGCAGCAGACTTGGTGGAGTCAGAGAATGGTTGGATTCAATCTTCTTAAAGGTCTGTTCCAACAAAAACTGTTCTCTGGTTCTACCTGCATGGAACCACCAGGGTCTCAGCTTTCCAGCTGCTACCTTGCTGAGGTGGCAACTCACCCAGAAACAACCAGAGAGCACCGAGAACTCCAAACCTATCACAAGATACACTCTGATTGAGACAAGCCTCCTTCACATCATCCTCTTGCTGGCTGAGCTGCCCAAGGCAACCTTTCTCCTGAACTCTCCAGTACACTCAAAACCATTCAAGAAAATAAAACCTGAAAGCTCCAAGAGGGGGGGAAAAAAAAACCCAACCCAAACCCTTTCTGACTACTGAGGCAATGGTTTGACACTAACCAAATACAAACACAGGGATAGATTGGTATCAGCTAATGGTCTGTTCCAAAGGCTGTTGAAATCAAAGCCAGCCTTCCCTTTGATCTCAGTGTTTTCACTAGGTCAGGTTCCAAGTTTACAAACCATACACTACAACAAAAGATGTTTCACAACACACTTCCACCCATATGAAAGAAGCCCATGGCTGGGAAGGACTTTTCTTTTCCTTCTTTCCATGCTGATGTAATGCTCTTCTGTAGTCACCACTCTGCAGGGCTGAGTTAGGGGAATTCACCTGACCAGAATATTAAATTGGGTCTAGTTCTGGGCTCCTCAGCTCAAGAGAAGCAGGCAACTACTGGAGAGAGTCCAGTGGAGGCTACAAAGATACTGAGGGGCCTGGAGCAGCTCTGTGAGGAGGAAAGGCTGAGAGCCCTGGGGCTGCTGAGCCTGGAGAAGAGCAGCCCCAGAGGGACTCTGATCAGTGCTCAGCAAGAGCTAAAGGGGGCAAAAGGCTGGGGCCAGACTCTTGTCAGTGGTGCCCAGTGACAGGAGAAGAGCCAGTGGGCACAAACTGGAACCCAGGAGGTTCCATCTGAACATGAGGAGAAAATAGTTTGTTGTGAGGGTGCTGGAGGCCTGGCACAGGCTGTTCAGAGAGGATGTGGAGTCTCCTTGTCTGGAGAGATTCCAACCCCAGGTGGGCACTGTGCTGCTGGGCAAGCTGCTGTGGGTGCCCTGCCTTAGCAGGTGGATTGGACTAGATGATCTCTGAAGGTCCCTTCCAGCTTCCTCCATGCTGGGACTCTGTGATTACTGACCCTTCAAGCTCATCCCCTCACCCAGCTGAGCAGCCACACAGAGCATCCATACGTGCTCCCTGGAGCTGACCATTTTATCCACTCCCTTTCCAGCTCTTAGCAGTCAATGAGTTGTAGATAACTCAGTCCTGCAATGAAACCCTCCTGGGCAGTGCTTTCAATTCCCAGCACTTTGCCAAGTTGTATTTCCTCACTGAAGGTGCCAGATTAGAACCACCCACGCCTGCCATCTATTGCCAAGCTCTCTGGCTTTCTGCTGTTGATCCATTTTGGTTTCAATAGCAGAATTCACCAGTTAAGCACAATGTGTCAGGAACACAACTCAGGCAGGCTGAAGAGTTTGCTAAGCACAGGAGATGTTCACACAGAAAAGCACAGTTTTGAGGAGTGCAGGGTTTTCAAGTGTCCTGTGACTGTGTTGCAGCTGAAATGGTTCAACAGCTGAGCATTTAGGTCTTATCCAGCCAAAATGATTCTGTGATCTGAGTGATGGAGGTGGAATCAGGGTCACATCCACTGCCATGGCAGCAGGGTGTGGGAAGTAAAACAAAAACCAACCCAGAAGTTATCCCAAATCTCTTCTTCTTTCACCAAAGTTGGAGGCATGCTGGGCACCTACATCTGGTCTCTGCTGATTCATACACTCAAACTCAGCAGACCACAACAAAACCCACCTCCCAGTGCAGTGCTTCTATTGACAGCATAATAAGGCAGGTGGACAGCATGCTCCAAACTTGCCTTTAAGCTGGTGGCTGTGATACCCATCTTCCAAAATGGTTAATTAGCCTGCCAGCCTCACGAGTTATCACATTCCTGGTTGGCTTCAAAGCCTCCAGGTTGAGTCTAGCTGTAGGTGAAATGGTGACGAGGGTGATCTGTATCACCAAGGAGCTAACATCACCAGGATTTTGGTGCCTCAGCTCAGAGAGGGGAGGAAGGGCAATTACTGATCACCTGAGGGCTGCAGCAGTAGGGCATGTACCGGTTCTGCGTGCACATGTCTCCTCCTGCCTGTTTTAGGGAGGATGCTGCAAGATAGTATCATAGTATAGTACCATAGTATCAGTCAGGGTTGGAAGGGAGCACAAGGATCATCTAGTTCCAACCCCCCTGCCATGGGCAGGGACACCCCACACTACAGCAGGCTGGCCAGAGCCTCATCCAGCCTGGGCTTAAACACCTCCAGGGACAGGGCCTCAACCACCTCCCTGGACAACCCATTCCAGGGCTTCACCACTCTCATGGGGAAGAACTTCCTCCTCACCTCCAGCCTGAATCTCCCCACCTCCAGCTTCATTCCATTCCCCCTAGTCCTATCACTCCCTGAGATCCTGAGAAGTCCCTCCCCAGCCTTCTTGTAGCCCCCTTCAGATACTGGAAGGCCACAATGAGGTCACCTCGGAGCCTTCTCTTCTCCAGACTGAACAGCCCCAACTCCTTCAGTCTGTCCTCATAGGAGAGGTGCTCCAGCCCTCTGCTCATCCTCCTGGCCCTTCTCTGGACACCTTCCAGCACCTCCACATCCCTCTTGTAATAGGGGCTCCATAACTGGAGGCAGTACTCCAGGTGGGGTCTCCCCAGAGCTGAGCAGAGGGGGAGGATCACCTCCCTTGCCCTGCTGGCCACACTTCTCCTGATGCAGCCCAGGATCTGATTGGCTTTGCAGGCTGCAAGTGCACACTGAGAGCTCCTGTTGAGCTTTTTGTCCACCAGCACCCCCAAGTCTCTCTCCTCAGGGCTGCTTTCCAGCCAGTCCCTGAACAGCCTGGATTTGTGCCTGGGATTGCCTCGACCCAGATCTGACCTGCTGGAGAGCAGCGAAGGGGAAAAGGACCTGGGGGTCCTGGTGGATGGGAGGTTGACCACGAGAAATGTGCTCTTGTGGCCAAGAAGGCCAATGCCATCCTGGGGTAGATTGGAAAGGGTGTGGTCATTAGGTCAGAGAGGTTCTCCTCCCTCTCTACTCTGCCCTGGTAAGGCCTCATCTGGAGTCCAGTTCTGGGCCCCTCAGTTTAGGAAGGACCTCAGGGAACTGCTTGAGAGAGTCCAGCACAGAGCCATAAAAATGGTGAAGGGAGTGGAACATCTTCCTTACAAGGACAGACTGAGGGAGTTGAGGGCTCTGCTGCTTGGAGGAGCCTGAGAGGTGACCTCATTCATGTTGATAAAGATGTGCAGGGTGAGTGCCAACAGGCTGGAGCCAGGCTCTGCTGGATGCCCAATGCCAGCATAAGGGGCAGTGGTGGAAGTGGAGGCAGAGGAAATTCCATGGAAACAGGAGGAGAAATTTTTCCACTGTGATGGTGACAGAGCCCTGGAACAGGCTGTCCAGGGAGGTTGTGGAGTCTTCCTCTCTGGAGATATTGAAGACCTGCCTGGATGTGTTCCTGTGTGATCTGCTCTAGGTGCTCCTGCTCTGGCAGGGGGCTTGGACTGGATGAGCTGTCAAGGTCCCTTCCAGCCCCTAATCTTCTGTGATTCTGTGATTCTGTGATGTTTGCTAAGCCTGTTGGAAGTTGTCTTATAGGAAAAGCACAGAGAATTTTTACAGAATCACAGAATGGTAGGGATTAGAAGGGGCCTTTAGAGATCATCTAGTCTGAACCCCCTGCCAGAGCAGGTTCACCCAGAACAGGTTGCACAGGATGGCATCCAGGTGGGATTGGAATGACTCCAGAGATGGAGACTCCACCACCTCTCTGGACAGCCTGCTCCCTCACACCAGTACTGCTTTCAAAAGAAAAGAAGAACCTTCTCATGTTTAGATGAAACTTCCTTCAATCAAGGTTGTGCCCTTTACCTATAAAGGTCTGAGGGGTGGGTGTCAAGGTAGAATAGAATAGGATAGGATAGGATAGAATAGAATAGACCAGGTTGGAAGAGACCTTCAAGATCATCGAGTCCAACCTATCACCCAACACCATCTAATCAGCTAAACCATGCAACCAAGCACCCTATCAAGTCTCTTCCTAAACACCTCCAGTGATGGCAACTCCACCACCTCCCTGGGCAGCACATTCCAATGGCCAATCACTCTCTCTATGAAGAATTTCTTCCTAACATCCAGCCTAAACCTCCCCTGGCACAGCTTGAGACTGTGTCCTCTTGTTCTGGTGCTGCTTGCCTGGGAGAAGAGACCAACCCCCACCTGGCTACAACCTCCCTTCAGGGAGTTGGAGAGAGCAAGAAGGTCTCCCCTGAGCCTCCTCCTCTCCAAGCTAAGCAACCCCAGCTCCCTCAGCCTCTCCTCACAGGGCTGTGCTCCAGACCCCTCCCCAGATTTGTTGCCCTTCTTTGGACACCTTCCAGCAACTCAACATCTTTCCTAAACTGAGGAGCCCAGAACTGGACACAGGACTCAAGGTGTGGCCTAACCAGTGCTGAGCACAGGGCAGAATGACCTCCCTGCTCCTGCTGGCCACGCTGTTCCTGATGCAGGCCAGGATGCCATTGGCCACCTGGGCACACTGCTGGCTCATGTTCAGCCTACTATCAACCAGTGCCCCCAGGTCCCTTTCTGCCTGGCTGCTCTCCAGCCACTCTGACCCCAGCCTGTAGCACTGCCTGGGGTTGTTGTGGCCAATGTGTAGAACCTGGCACTTGAATGTGTTAAACCTCATACCCTTGGACTCTGCCAGGCTCTTTTCAGTGGTGCTCTGTGACAGGACAAGGAACAACAGGCATAAGCTAGAAAACAGGAGGTTCCACCCCACCATGTTGTCCAGTGAGGGTGACAGAGCACTGAACAGGCTGCCCAGAGGGGTTGTGGAGTCTCCTTCTCTGGAGACTTTCACAACCCACCTGGATTCATTCCTGTGCCTGCCCTCAGGGATCCTGCTTTGGCAGGGGGTTTGGGCTCGATGATCTCTAGAGGTTTTTTTCCAAGCCCTACCATAAAGTCTTTCTCACAGCCCTTTTTAGAGGACAACCCCTTAAATCCCAGCACTCCCCCCTCCCTCTCTGCTTGGCCATGCAGGCAGCATCCTGACCCACGGGTTCAGTCTCTATTACACCACAACAAGAGTTTCATTTTCCTTCAGCAGCGAAGCAATTTCAAAGCCTTGAAATGGTTCTAATTACGTCTGTTGTTTATGAGTGTTACATGATCAGGAGAGGACACAGAGAGAATATTTACAGTTTCCAGAAGTTTTTGAGCTGCAGCCAGAGTTATATCCTATGAGCTCACACGACAGCCTCGTTCCTTGTCCTGCTGGGCAGCTTTTTCACAGAGCCAGAGGAACGTTCAGGTTGGAACAGACCCTCGGGATCACCAAGTCCAACCCAGAACCCTACTCTACAAGGGTCACCCCTAAGCCATAGCCCCAAGCAGCACATCCAAACCACCTTTAAACACATCCAGGCTTAGGGACTCCACCACCTCCCTGGGCAGCACATTCCAATCCCTGACCACTCTTGCTGGGAACATTTTTTCCTCAATGTCCAGTCTGAACCAACCCAGCCACAGCTTGAGGCCATTCCCTCTTGTTGGAATGGAATGGATTGGAACGGAATGGAGTGGAACAGAACAGAACAGAACAGAACAGAACAGAATAGAATAGAATAGAATAGAATAGAATAGAATAGAATAGAATAGAATAGAATAGAATAGAATAGAATAGAATAGAATTAACCAGGATGGAAAAGACCTTTGAGATCACCCAGTCCAACCTATCATCCAACACCATCTAGTCAACTAAACCATGGCACCAAGGGCCGCATCCAGTCTCTTCTTAAACACCTCCAGGGATGGTGACTACACCACCTCCCTGGGCAGCACATTCCAGTGGCCAATTCCTCTTTCTGGGAAGAATTTCTTCCTAACAGTCAGCTTAAACCTCCCCTGGTGCAGCTTGAGACTGTGTCCTCTTGTTCTGCTGCTGGTTGCCTGGGAGAAGAGACCAACCCCTTCCTGGCTACAACCTCCCTTCAGGGAGTTGTAGAGATCAAGAAGGTCTCCCCTGAGCCTCCTCTTCTCCACGCTAAGCATCCCCAGCTCCCTCAGCCTCTCCTCACAGGGCTGTGCTCCAGACCCCTCCCCAACTTTGTTGCCCTTCTCTGGACACCTTCCAGCAAGTCAACATCTTTCCTAAACTGAGGAGCCCAGAACTGGACACAGAACTCAAGGTGTGGGCTAACCAGTGCTGAGTACAGGGGCAGAATGTTCTATCACTAATTACCTGTGAGAAGAGATCAGCCCCAACCCCTCCACAACTTCTTACCAGCTAGTTGCAGACAGCAATGAGGTCTCCCCTCAGCCTACTCTTTTGCAAACTAACCATCCCCAGCTCCTTCTCTTGCTCTTCAGAAGATTTATTCTCCATGCCCTTCACATCGTCCTTGCCCTCCTCTGCCCTGGCTCCAGCACCTCCACATCTCTCCTGTGTTGAGGTGCCCAAAACTGGACACAATACTCAAGGTGTGGCCTCACCAGAGCTGAGTACAAGGGAAAAGCAGCCCTGAGGAGAGAGACTTGGGGGTGCTGGGGGAGGAGAAGCTCAACAGGAGCTCTCAGTGTGCACTTGCAGCCCGCAAAGCCAATCAGATCCTGGGCTGCATCAGGAGAAGTGTGGCCAGCAGGGCAAGGGAGGTGATTCTCCCCCTCTGCTCAGCTCTGGGGAGACCCCATCTGGAGTACTGCCTCCAGTTCTGGAGCCCCTATTACAAGAGGGATCTGGAGGTGCTGGAAGGTGTCCAGAGAAGGGCCAGGAGGATGATCAGAGGGCTGGAGCACCCCTCCTATGAGGACAGACTGAAGGAGTTGGGGCTGTTCAGTCTGGAGAAGAGAAGGCTCCGAGGTGACCTCATTGTGGCCTTCCAGTATCTGAAGGGGGCTACAGCAAGGCTGGGGAGGGACTGCTCAGGATCTCAGGTAGTGACAGGACTAGGGGGAATGGAATGAAGCTGGAGGTGGGGAGATTCAGGCTGGATGTGAGGAGGAAGTTCTTCCCCATGAGAGTGGTGAAGCCCTGAACTGGGTTGTCCAGGGAGGTGGTTGGGGCCCTGTCCCTGGAGGTGTTTAAGGCCAGGCTGGATGAGGCTCTGTCCAGCCTGATCTAGTGTGGGGTGTCCCTGCCCATGGCAGGGGGGTTGGGACTGGATGATCCTTGTGGTCCCTTCCAACCCTGACTGATTCTATGATACAATCACTTCCCTGCTCCTGCTGGACAGAGTATTTCTAATCCAGGCCAGGATGCCGCCAGCATCACCTGGACCTGAGTTTCATCCTTCTGAAGCTTTGAAATTATTATTATTATTAATAATAATAATCATAATAATAACAACAACAACAATAATAATAAATTGCATGACACTTTGGTTGTGATTGAAAAAGAAAGAAGAAAGAAAGAAAGAAGTCTGGTCAAAATATTTCAGCCAGATCTAATTTATTACCCACCGTAAATGGCCGTGGAGTGAACTCATCCTTCTTATTTGCCAAACTACTGACCCAATCACTTTTTGTACTGCTGGATCAATTTTGGTTTAAATTGCTTTTGTCTGCATAAATTACATCCCTTTGTGAACAGGAGGGCTTCTGCCTCTGGCTGCACGGAGCCTGCAGCGTTGGAGAAGTTGATCCTTTAGTTTCAGAGCATCCCCTGGGGAAATAAAGTATGTTAGGGATGCAATTTCGGGGCCCGGTCCTTTAAACGCTGTCACATCTGCCGCCTTGGGAGTGTGATTAGTCTCCCTGGAACCAGGAGAAATACTCACTTGAGCAAAGTTGTGATTAATGCCTGCCAGGAGCAGGGTGCAAACGCATCATTTTCTTGGGGTGCAAGGGAAATCAGGCGCCGCGTTCCTCGTCAGCACAGCCCCACGCCCGGGCCGCGGAACGGGAAGCTGGAAGGCTGGTGCGAGGGATGAGGCTCGGCTGCTCCTGGCAGGCTGTCGAGGAAAGAAGCAGCTCTGAGCTTTGAATGGGCTCGAGATTTCAAAGTGAAAACAAACAAACAAATCAGCTGCAATTAACTTGCTTCCAAAGTCCAAAGTGATGCTAAAATGCATCTGTGCCCCATTCAAGTCTCAGGGGGGTAAATGACACCTAGGGAGGCTGACACACCAGATCGACGGGGTGTCGCCTGCCATAAGCTCATTAACAAATTAATCAAAGCCCAGAGAGATCACTGAGTGCTTGCAGCTAATCACCTCACCGCTGGCTTGGTGAGGAAGGACCCAGCTTCATCACAAACCCAACTTCACCCCAGCTCCCCCCCCAGATCTGCTCTGATCTTGGGCTTCCCTGTAAAGTGTTTGACATCAGAAATAATGAGGCCCTCTTTCAAGAGTCCTTCCTTTTCATATTCTGAATGTTAATTTGAGCCCCATCACTCATTAAAAAAGACAGTGTCATCCCTTCCAGCCTTTGCTAGCTTGGGAGTCATTATACAGCTCCTTAGATCAAAACCTTGAGGAACATAAAGCATGGGAAGGTCTTGCAGGACCAAGAGATAGACATGGGCTAAATAATCTGGTCCCAGATACTCTTGGAACGCTGTGAGTATTTAAGAGCTGTAATTGGCAGCTGCTGTTTAGATACTTTGCAGAAATGAGCTCAGAATCTCATAAGCAGCAATCTTATTGCAGCTTATCACAGAACCCCAGCAGGCTGGGGGTTGGAAAGGACCTCTGGAGATCATCCAGTCCAACCCCGTGCTAAAGCAGGGCACCCACAGCAGCTTGCCCAGCAGCACAATGCCCAGCTGGGGTTGGAAGCTCTCCAGACAAGGAGACTCCACAACCTCTCTGAACAACTTGCCCCAGGGTTCCAGCACCCTCACAACAAACTATTTTCTCCTTCTGTTCAGATGGAAGACCCTTGGTTGCCATTTATGCCCATTGCCCCTTCTCCTGTCACTGGGTACCACTTTACAAGTTCCTGGCCCTGTCTCCTTGCCCCCCCTGTCAATGCTCTTGCTGAGCACTGTTCAGATCCCCTCTGGGGCTGCTCTTCTCCAGGTTCATCAGCCCCAGGGCTCTCAGCCAATCCTTCTCACAGAGCTGCTCCAGGCCCCTCAGTATCTTTGGAGCCTTCACTGGACTCTCTCCAGCAGTTCCCTGTCTCGAACTGGCGAGCCCAGAACTGCACCCAAGACTCCAGCTGTGGCCTCCCTAGACCAGAGTAGAGGGAGAGGAGAACTTCCCTCCACCTGCTGGCCACACTCTTCTGAATGTACCCCATGACACCATTGGCCCCCTTGGCCACAAGGGCACATTGCTGGCTCATGTGAACTTGTCTTCCCCCAGCACTCCCAGGTCCTTCTCCATGGAGCTGCTTCCCAGCAGGTCCCCCCTCACCAGTCCAGGTGCAGGAGGTTGTTCCTCCCCAGGGGCAGGACCCTACACTTGCCCTTGTGGAACCTCATGAGGTTCCCTCTGCCCAACCCTCCAGCCTGGCCAGCCCATGTCTCTCTGTACATACTCAGTTTCTGTCTATCTCAGCTGTTCAGGCCTCTGTATCTCCCTCTCTCTCTCAGTGGGAAGCACTGCAGAGAGAATCACATCATCACTCCTGATCTCAACTAAACCCATGATGCTCAGAGAGAGAAGGATACACCAAAGCTGTTCATCTCCCTACAGTCAAACCCCGAGGACTGCAGTCTGGGTGGCACAGGTTTGCCTCACCAGCTGACCCAATAAACTCCCCTCTCACACTAATTAGATTTTCATTATCAGGATGCCAAGCAGCAGAGCACACTGCACAATTTATTGGCTGTCTGTGGGACAGCTTTTGCTGGATAAACGATTGGGAGCCAGCTGTGAAGGAGGCCATCCTGCCTTCTGCTGGAGAAGTTACTGCTCCTCCTGAGCCCTTCCTGGCTGTTTGGAGCAAGGGAGAGGCTTTTCATTTCTCAGAGTTTTCAAAACACAGCCTGCAGTGGATGAAATATGCAGGGACAAAGCTTCCCTGCAAGTGACAACTGAGAATTAAGGCTGACATTAATCCTGCTGCTTTAGGGCTGGTCAGTGGGGGGAGGATTCGCCCTTAAACAGGAGATGATTTGTGGGTTTGCTCAGGAACCAAGACACCACCAAGGCAAAGGCTCAGGAATTCTCCTCAGCAATGTATGCACAGCTTCATCTTCTTGCTTGCAGCCCCTAAAATTTAGGTAATCCCCAGGCTCACAGTTGTAGCACCGACTGAAGTAACGTCCCTTTTAATCTTAGACTGAGCCAAATTCACTCCACATGGACTGGGATGAAATGTCCCTGGAGGTAACTCTGCTTTTTCCTGATGGATTTGCCCTTGCACAGTGGCAAGCTGTGAAAAGGATGCTGTAAGGAATCTTCTAATGGTAAAAAGTGTATCCTCTCCTGGAGGAGTTGTCTGCTGCCTTTCAGTATTAAAGGGGCTGAGCAGAAAGCTGGGGACAGACTTCTGAGCAAGGTCTGTTGTGATAGGACAACGGGGGGATGTTATGAAGCTAAAAGAGGGAGAGAAGGGACAAATGTTTGACATTTAGGGTGGTGAGAGCCTGTCCCAGGTTGCCCAGAGAGGTGGTAGATGCCACATCCTTGGAACCATCGCAGGTCAGGTTGTTTGGGGCTGTGAGCAACCTGCTCTAGTTGCAGATGTCCCTGCTGAGTGCAGGGGGTTGGACTGGGTGAGCTTGAAAGGTCCCTCCCAACCCACTCTGTGATTCTGTGCCCTCCCATGGGTGCTGGCAGCTGTTGGGTGCATGCATACTGTGCTGGAGCCATGCTGGAGGCAAACTGGCTTGCCCAAAGGTGTGAGCAGCTTTGAGATCTGGACAGAACCTCAGAAGGTCTCACTGTGGCTGAATCAAAGACTTTTCCATCCACCTCACTCTTCTCTGAGCCAACTTCTGCATCCTCAAGAGTCAGCAAGGGGTGTGGGGAACAGGTCCTGAATTAGGTTTAGCTACAAAGATAATGCCACACCTGAAAACAGCTACTTCATTCTGCATCTCTTCTCAGTAAGGTCAGAGAAAGAGTTGCTTGGTTTAACTGTCTTTCCAAAACTACAAGGTTGTGGCTGAAATTTCCTCCCAGTGCAGCCTTCACACCAGCTCCATCAGTGCTGCTTCAAGCATGGCTTTCCAGGCTCTAGGAAGTGTTTCCAGTGAAGTCTGCCCAGCTCAGAGATGCAGTCTAAAGACCATTAAGCCACAAGGCTGAGCCTTGGCTTCGTGACTCCAGCAAACACTAAATTGAGTCTGGAAAGGAAGAAAAAGCATTTTTGTACCAGGCACAGCCTCAGCCAGGAGGTGCTGGGCTAAGAGCTTGTTGCCACTGATGGGGCAGAGATGTTTTAATCACCACTCCTCTGGGCAGGTGGTTGTGGCTGGTGACACTAGGGCTAAGACCAGATTCCTTCGCCCAACGGTTCCCTTGTTCTGCATACACTCTGCCTCTGCTGGGGAGGAAGCTCTGTGGGGTGGGAATGCTGAGGGCAAATGTGCTCAGATTCTAGGTCAAGAGCAAGCCAAATGCTTGCTTTGTTTTAAAGAGGGAATCAAGTTCATAGAGTTACAGAATCATTAAGGTTGGAGAACACCTCTAAGATCATTAGTCCAACAGTCAACTCAACATCACCATGGACACTAAACCATGCCCCAGACTGCCGTGTCTTCACACGGCTTGAACACCTCCAGGTGATTCCACCACCTCTCTGGGCATCCTGTTCCAATCCCTGACCACTCTTGTAGCAAAGATATCCTCCCTAATATCCAGCCTCAATCTCCCCTGGCCCAATTTCAGGCCACTTTCTCTTGTCTTATCACTTGTTCCTCGGCACAAGAGACCAGGTCCCATGGCAGGGGGGTTGGAACTAGACGATCCTTGTGGTCCCTTCCAACCCTGACTGATTCTGTGATTCTATGATTCTATGATCTCACTCCAACCTCCTTTCAGGGAGTTCTATCATAGAATCATTCAGGGTTGGAAGGGACCACAAGGATCATCTAGTTCCAACCCCCCTGCCATGGGCAGGGACACCCCACACTACATCAGCCTGGCCAGAGCCTCATCCAGCCTGGGCTTAAACACCTCCAGGGACAGGGCCTCAGCCACCTCCCTGGACAACCCATTCCAGGGCTTCACCACTCTCATGGGGAAGAACTTCCTCCTCACCTCCAGCCTGAATCTCCCCACCTCCAGCTTCATTCCACTCCCCCTAGTCCTATCACTCCCTGAGATCCTGAGCAGTCCCTCCCCAGCCTTCTTGTAGGCCCCCTGCAGATACTGGAAGGCCACAATGAGGTCACCTTGGAGCCTTCTCTTCTGCAGACTGAACAGCCCCAACTCCTTCAGTCTGTCCTCACAGCAGAGCAGCTCCAGCCCTCTGCTCATCCTCCTGGCCCTTCTCTAAACACCTTCCAGCACCTCCAGATCCCTCTTGTAATAGGGGCTCCAGAGCTGGAGGCAGTACTCCAGGTGGGGTCTCAGCAGAGCTGAGCAGAGGGGGAGAATCACCTCCCTTGCCCTGCTGGCCACACTTCTCCTGATGCAGCCCAGGATCTGATTGGCTTTGCAGGCTGCAAGTGCACACTGAGAGCTCCTGCTGAGCTTTTTGTCCACCAGCACCCCCAAGTCTCTCTCCTCAGGGCTGCTTTCCAGCCAGTCACTGCCCAGCCTGGATTTGTACCTGGGATTGCCTCGACCCAGATGTAGAGAGCCAGAAAGTCCCCCCTCAATCTCCTTTCCTCCAGGATGGACAACCCCAGTTCCCTCAGCTGCTCACCACCAGGCTTGTACTCCAAACCCTTCAAAAGTTTCGTTGCCCTTCTCTGGACATGCTGCAGAAGGTTCTTCAAACACAATTCTTGCTGCTGCTGCTGCCTCTACTTATCTCCAAAGGGTTACACCACCCTCAGCTTATTTTTAACTTAAAGAGAGGAGAAAAAAAAACCCAACCCTGTTCCTTGGCAGCAGTTTGCTCAGATTCATCCTTTGTGCTCCATGCCCAGAACTATAGCGCTGGTCCCAATTTAGTTCTCCGCAGGTCCTGGAAAAGCCAACCCGCTTTGTCCAACAGCAGTACATTATTCTGGAGCAGGCTGGAAGCCCAAGCATGGGGATGCTCAGACTGTCCCCCTGGCAGGACATGAAAGTTGCCTCATCTTGCAATTAGGGGCAGGCAGCTTGTCCTGAGCTGCAATTGAGGGCAGCGCTGCCCTCACGGCAGAGCCTGCGCTCGCAGCACGCACGGGGCTGCTGCAGGGCTATTTTTATGAGCTCCTAAGAGAGCTGCATTTGGTGTGTGAGGGTATTTTGTAACTATGGTTGGCTCTGTGTGTTTTTTTGGGTGTTAGGGGGTTGTTTTTTTTTTTTTTCTGAACCTAGAATAGCAGCTTGCAGTTACCACTGGGGAGAAATTGCTCCCAGGTTTGCCAATCGCTTTAATGCCCCCCGTCGAAACCGCCGCCGCCGCTAACTGCGAGCAGATTATGTTTGACTCCCCTCCAAGGTGGGCTAGGAGGTCTAAGTCCATCATTTCATCTGCTCTTTGCAAAGCAGGTCCACTGAGTTGGAAAATAGGAGCCTCTTTGATGCAAGGGTAGGGAGGGAAGTGATGTTCTTGCAATTGATTTCAGCATTTCCAGTGGCTTTATTAAAGCGACGTAGTTAAGCTAATCCCCACTGCTCCGAGTATTAAAACTACCTTGAAATATCAAGTCTGCCTTTAAAACCTAAATGGTTTTACCTACTATAAATTTGAGAGTTCTTACTCAATTCCATCCCCCCCCCAAAAAAAAAAAGAAAAATCCAAGGATTTTTTTCCCTCTTTCTAGCCAGGATTTCACATCTTGGTAACAACTACTGCTGCAGTAACAAGAACAGAGAGTCTGTGGTCTTTGAGGTTGGAAAAGACCTTTAAGGTCATTGAGTCTAACCACAGACCCAGCACTGCCAGGGCACCACCAAACCATGGCCCTCAGCACCACAGCTACACAGCTGGTGAGAGGCCTCGAGCACAGCCCTGTGAGGAGAGGCTGAGGGAGCTGGGGTTGCTTAGCCTGGAGAAGAGGAGGCTCAGGGGAGACCTTCTTGCTCTCTCCAACTCCCTGAAGGGAGGTTGCAGCCAGGTGGGGGTTGGTCTCTTCTGCCAGGCAAGCAGCACCAAAATAAGAGGACACAGTCTCAAGCTGTGCCAGGGGAGGTTCAGGCTGGAGGTGAGGAAGAAATTCTTCCCAGAAAGAGAGATTGGCCCTTGGGATGTACTGCCCAGGGAGGTGGTGGAGTCCCCATCCCTGGAAGTGTTCAAAAAGGGATTGGATGTGGCACTTGGTGCCATGATTTAGTTGTCATGAGGTGTTGGGTGACAGATTGGACTTGATCTCTGAGGTCTTTTCCAACCTTATTGATTCTATGATCCCTCCAGGGATGGGCACTCTATGTCCTGGGCAGCCTGTGCCAGGGCTTGGCAACCCTTTTGGGGAAGACATTGTTCCCTGTGTCCAATCCTGGTGCAACTTCAGACCATTTTTTTCTTGTCCTATCACTTGTTTCTAGGCAGAAGAGACCAATCCCCAGCTCATTCCAACCTCCTTTCAGGGAGCTGTAGAGAGCAATGAGGTCTCCCCTCAGCCTTTTCTCCAGACTAAATAGTTCCAGGTCCCTCAGCTGCTCTACACCAGTCCTGCTCTCCAGACCCTTCCCCAGCTTTATTGCCCTTCTCTGGACACACTCCAGCTCCTCAATGTCCCTCCTGTAGTGAGGAGCCCAGAAGTGCACCCAGGATTCAAGGTGTGGCTTCATCAGTGCCCAGTACGGGGGCACAATCCCTTCCCTGGTCCTGCTGGCCACACTTTTGCTCATCCAAGCCAGGATGCTGGTGGCCTCCTTGGCCACCTGGGCACACACTGGCTCCTCTTCAGCCAGCTGTCAACCAGCACCTCCAGATCCTATCGAATTCCTTTCTCCTTTCTACAGCATCTTCCAGCTCAGTGTCCCAGGGAGGGCTGTGTGATGCTGTCTCACCATGCTGGCCTGGACTGCTTCTCATCTTTCCCTCCACATTTGCTGTTATTTCCACACTGGCACTGGCAGTGACTTCACTCTGCACAGACCCCAGCCCTGTGGGTACCCCCAGAGGCACTCAGTGTTTATTTTGGGAGCAGTGTGTGCTGTCCTGGCTTGTGTCTGCCAGAGCTGTGCAGGCTGCCTGTCCTGCCCTGGGCTCTTTGCCTGCTCTGGGTACATGTTGCCAGGAAAAGGCTGCTGTTACCCAGTGGCAGCAAATGCCAAGTGGCAGCTCTTGGCCCTCTTTGAGCCTCCACCTTGGTTTGCTTCAAGCCAGACGGGGACTGAGGGGGGACCTACAGGAATGACCACTTGTCTGGCTTTGTTCTTTCATATTTATACACAAGTCTTGACATTTCAAGCCTGTTTTCTGCAGTCATAGGTGCCTGCAGACATCTCACAGCTCTGCCAGTCCCTGATGTCCCATCTGTCTCACCTTACATGGTGAGACATGGATACCCTTGTCCCCTGGCACTCCTAAAAGCATTGCTCTGCACCCCTGGCATGCAGGATCAGCTCAGATCTCTCCTCCACAATCAGCAGCATGTTCAAAAGCAAGACTAAGAAACCTGACCTTCTACTGTGCAGAAGAGTAGGCTCCAGGGAGACCTCACAGCAGCCTTCCAGCATTTAAAGAGGGCCTACAGGAAAGGTAGGGAGGGACTTTTCATCAGGCAGTGTGGTCACAGAACGAGAGGAAATGGAAGGTGGGAGACTTAGATTAGATAGAGGGAAGAAATGCTTTCCTCTGAGGGTGGTGAGATGTTAACATGCCCAGAGAAGTTGTCGATGCTCCATCTCTGGAGGTGTTCAAGGCCAGGTTGGACAGGGCTGTTAGCAACCTTATCTAGTGGAAGGTGCCCCTGCCCATGGTGGTTGGAACTAGATGTTCTCTAAAGTCCCTTCCAAGCCAAACCATCCTATGACTCTGTGAACCACTGCCCTGATGAGGGCCAAATCCTCCCCACACTGTAAAACAAATGTGTCTGTTTGCAAGGAGCAGCCAGAGCTCCAAGCATTAAGCACCACAAACACATCTGATGGAAAGGACACAGGACCCCTTGCCTTCTGGGCTGGGCAGGTAGCTACCAGCCAAGACAAAGGGCTTTTTTTCCCCTCCAAGTTCAGGTGATCTGTAATTGCTTGTTTGGAGTTCATTTTCCTGGACCAGTTGTCAGCAGACATGGCCAAGCTGCTTGGTGGGGTTCAAAATGAACATGAGGCTCTTGTCAGAGAAGAAAAAGCATTTAAATAAACCTCCCCAGCTCCTCCAGTAACCCAAGGGCTGGCCTCAAGCTTTAACCATCAATGTAACCTCTTAAAATCAGGTGCAGCTTCTCCTCCTCCAGCTACACAACTCTGCATCCCACTGGGTGTTGTGGTCCTGCTCCTCCCTGCATGGAAACTGAGCTGGGGATCTGGCTTGGATGAGGACAACCCTGGGAAAGGAGGATTAATTCTCAGGCAGACCATGGCAGCTGAACTGCTCCCCAGACCTCAACCATAGGTTCATTTTAAAACTCAAGCAACTACAAGCCCTGTGAGGAGAGGCTGAGGGAGCTGGGATTGTTTAGCCTGGAGAAGAGGAGGCTCAGGGGAGACCTCATTGCTCTCTACAACTACCTGAAGGGAGGGTGTAGGCAGGTGGGGGTTGGTCTCTTCTCCCAGGCAAGCAGAACCAGAACAAGAGGACACAGTCTCAAGCTGTGCCAGGGGAGGTTCAGGCTGAATGTTAGGAAGAAGTTCTTCCCAGAAAGAGAGATTGGCCATTGGAATGTGCTGCCCAGGGAGGTGGTGGAGTCACCATACTGGAGGTGTTTAGGAAGAGCCTGGATGAGGCACTCGGTGCCATGGTTTAGTTGATCAGATGGTGTTGGGTGATAGGTTGGACTTGGTGATCTTTGAGGTCTTTTCCAACCTATTCTATTCTATTCTATTCTATTCTATTCTATTCTATTCTATTCTATTCTATTCTATTCTATTCTATTCTATTCTATTCTATTCTATTCTATTCCATTCCATTCCATTCCATTCCATTCCATTCCATTCCATTCCATTCCATTCCCCACCTTCCCTGCCATCCTCTGGATTGCCACCACAGTGATCAAGGTGACAGCCATGCACCCATCTCTGGCAGGGTTTGGAGAGAGCAGCACACCATGTCTCCAAGCTTTACCAAAATCAAGCATGGGGAGTTGGTGTGGAACCATCCCCACGAGGGTTCTGCCTCTCCAGCTTCTTCTGTGAGGTGTCCCTGCCCATGGCAGGGGGGTTGGAACTGGCTGAGCCTTGAGGTGCCTTCCACCCCATGCAATTCTATGATTCTTCACAATCCCTGCTGAGGAAACCAGAGCTGCCAGGACCATGAAATGGCCAATTCCCTCTCCAGGTCATGATTTGCTCTCTGTCTGAACCTAGAGGTAATGCATTCTGGTTGAGAAAGACAGTATTAGATTATTCTTCATATTCAAAGTTGGCAGAAGCCTGCAAAAAAATCTGACCTCATTCCAGGCACTTCGTAAAGGGCAGAAAAACCTCATTACAGCTGAAATGAAGAACTTTATATATATATATGTATAAAAACAACCCCAAAAAAGTTCTCAAATCTCTCAAATTACAGCCCACTCCTGATCTCACTTGGACTGCTCTAAATCCACATGGATTCCGCTGATGTGAAATGACTGAGGGCTTATTTACTCCAAATCGCCGAGATGTCTACTTGACCTATGTGTGGAATGTTTGAAATAAGGAATGACAACTCAAAACAAAACATTTGGGAATCATACAATTGGATCAGCCAGTTCCAACCCCCCTGCCGTGGCCAGGGACATCTCACACTACAGCAGGTTGCTCACAGCCACATCCAGCCTGGCTGCAAACACCTCCAGGCAGGAGGCTTCCACCACCTCCCTGGGCAACGTGTGCCAGGCTCTCACCACCCTCATGGGCAACAACTTCTTCCTCACATCCAATTTTGATAAGCTCCAACAACCTTTCCATGCCCCCTAGAGAGAGGAACATGGAGTCACAGATGGGATGGGGTTGTAGGAGTGCCAAGTTCTGCTCCAGTTTTGGTCACCTCTCTGCTCTGTGTCACACTGTGGGTGCAACATCTCCCACTTCACCTTCTCCACTTTATCCTCCTATTCACACCACAAAAGTGGGGTTTGTATTCCTCTTGGTGCGATGCTGTCACCCTCCAGAAGAGCCAGGAGGCAGCCAGGATGCTGGTGACAGGGCAAGAGGAAATGGCCTCAAGTTCTGCCAGGGGAGGCTCAGGTTGGATATTAGGAGAAACTTCTTCCTCAAAAGGGTTGCCAAGCCCTGGCCCAGGCTACCCAGGGCAGTGGTGGACTCCCCAGCCCTGGAGGCATTTCAAAGCCATGTGTTGCTGAGGGCCATGGTTCAGTGATGACCTGGCAGTGCTGGGCAAATGATTAGACTCATTGATCTCAAAGGTCTCTTCCAGGCAAAAGGCTTCTATGATTCTGTGCTTCTCCCCAGAGGTTCAGGGCCTCCTGCCTTTTTAAACACCTCCAGGGATGGTGACTCCACCACCTCCCTGGGCAGCACATTCCAATGGCCAATCTCTCTTTTTGTGAAGAATGTCTTCCTAACACTCAACCTAAACCTGCCCTGGTGCAGCTTGAGACTGTGTCCTCTTGTTCTGGTGCTGCTTGCCTGGGAGAAGAGACCAACCCCCACCTGGCTACAACCTCCCTTCAGGTACCCACCTTCAGAGGGCCATGGTTCAGTGATGACCTGGCAGTGCTGGGCTAATCATTAGACTCAATGATCTCGAAGGTCTCTCCCAGCCAAAAGCCTTCTATGATTCTGTGCTTCTCCCCAGAGGTTCAGGGCCTCCTGCCTTCCCGTCCTCCACAGCAAAGGGTGTTCAGAGCCCCATCCCTGGGAAGAAGCCCCTGGGAGATGGGTGTCTTTGAAGGGGAGTGACAGGTGAGTCCCCATGGCAGACAGTGCCATGATTGGCATTTCCAAAGGTGCAGGAGCGTGCTGTGGCTGCTCCCAGCGGTGTCTGGCACGGCTGGTGACAAGCTGCTTGTCGTGTCACTCGCAGATGAGAGGCTGCCGCGTCCCAAGGGACCCTCTGAACACCAGCACCACGACACAAAAGCAGCAGTTCAAAGCTCCCAGCTTCCCTCCTAGGGAGACAGCCTGGCTGGATGTGACACTAATTTATTGTCACATACAGTTCTTTTTTCCCTCTGTGTGTGTGTGTGTGTGAATATTATAGTCAAAGGGGTTTGTGTTTAGACCCCTTTGGCTTGGCTCTTTCCTTGGTGAGTGTGAAGGATGCAACAACAGCAACAAAAAACTGCTTCTAAGGTGAAGTTTGCTGCTTATGACTCATTTACTCCCCTGGCAATGGGCCAGATTAATTCAGGCTGTAATTTCATGGACTTCTGAATTTCATCAAGCTGAGAGGTTGACTGTATAAAACAGTTGACAGGTATCAGTGGAGGGGTGATCCCAGGTCAGCCCTAACCATCAACAGAGACACCCCCATGAGGCTCTCCACAGCACATTCCTCCACCCCAGCCCTGTCTGCAGAGGGGCTTTGTGTTGTCTTTGATGTTTGGCTCTGAAATCACGAGGCTGCAGCGACTTTCATAGAGTCATGAAGGTTGGAAAACACCTCTAGGATCAAGTCCAACAGTCAGCTCATCACCACCATGCCCACCAAACCATGTCCCCAAGGACCATGTCTGCAGGTTTTGTGAACACTTCTAGGGCTGGGGACTCCACCACCTCCCTGGGCAGCCTCTTCCAAACCCTGATCACTCTTGCAGTGAAGAAGTTTTTTCCTAATATCCAACCTAAATCTCCCCTGGCACAACTTGAAGCCATTTCTTCTCATTCTATCACTTGATATCAGGGAGCAGAGACCAACCCCCACCTTCCTACAACTTTACTTTGCTGTGCACAGGTTGACCTGCAGGAACTGGATGAGCTGAGGGACTAGTAAAGAATTACAGGGGTGGTTTTTAGCTGCTGACCTGCAACCTGGCAATTTAGTGGCTTGTCAAAATAAGTTGGTGATCTTGGTTCCACTTTGCCCCAGCAGCATCATCTCCATCACACTTCTGTCAGTGGGGATGGTGAAGGAAAGTCAAGTAGCAGCTAAACTGCTGGTCCCAAATGCATTTTAGACATTTAGACATGCAATAGCCATGAGGAAGATTCATGAAAGGGGTGAAGCAGTGCTGTTGTGCTTGAGAAGCAGCTGGCCCACTCCAAGCTCTGGTGACTCCTTTGCTGCCAGCCCAAAGGAGACAAATGGTTGCTTGGCTGGGCTGTGTCTGTCTGCAATTTCTGAAGAGTTAATGGAGCTTCTTGGCTGAGCTCTCTGGGTGATGTTACTGTTTATCCATATTACAGGCTTGTGTTTAAACATCAGAATGATCCTGCTAATATGTTTCCAGCTGCTCACCACCCTGGATAGCCAGTTATTAAAAATAAACTTGCATAAACATGACATTTCTTTTGCACAGCTCATCTATTTTGCCAGCATGCTCAGGCTACGAGGTCACTCAGCTCGGTTTGTCACATCCCTGTCTGTTCCTATGGGAATGATGTCCCTACCAGCCAAAGATGATCATGCCCCGAGGCTGTGGCCAGGTGGTGAACAAGGGGGAGACAGCACAGAAAGAGGAAGAGACAGGACAAGAGGAAATGGCCTTCAAGTTGCCACAGGGCAGGTTTAGGTTGGACATGAGGAACAATTTCTTCCCCAAAGTGGTTGTCAAGCCCTGGCCCAGCCTGCACAGGGCAGTGGTGAAGTCCTGATGCCTGGAGGGGTTTCAAAGCCATGGAGATGTGGTGCTGAGAGGCATGGTTTGGGGATGACCTGGCAGTGCTGGGTTGGTTAATGGTTGGAATTGATGATCTTGAAGGCCTTTCCCAACCCAATTGATTCTGTGACCCAAGAAGGTTTTTTTGTGCATGTGCATATTCATCAGGAATAGTGTGGCCAGCAGGAGCAGGGAAGTCATTCTGCCCTGTACACAGCACTGGTCAGGCCACACCTTGAGTCCTGTGTCCAGTTCTGGGTCCCTCAGTTTAGGAAAGATGTTGAGTTGCTGGAAGGTGTCCAGAGAAGGGCAATGAGGCTGGGGAGGGGTCTGGAGCACAGCCCTGTGAGGGGAGGCTGAGGGAGCTGGGGTTGCTTAGCCTGGAGAAGAGGAGGCTCAGGGGAGACCTTCTTGCTCTCTCCAACTCCCTGAAGGGAGGTTGTAGCCAGGTGGGGGTTGGTCTCTTTTCCCAGGCACCCAGCACCAGAACAAGAGGACACAGTCTCAAGCTGCTCCAAGGGAGGTTTAGGCTGAGTGTTAGGAAGAAATTCTTCCCAGAAAGAGAGATTGGCCATTGGGGGGTGCTGCCCAGGGAGGTGGAGGAGTCACCATGCCTAGAAGTGTTTAAGCGGAGCCTGGCTGAGTCACTTGGTGCCATGGTTTAGTTGATCAGATGGTGCTGGGTGATAGGTTGGACTTGATGATCTCTGAGGTCTTTTCCAACCTGGTTAATTCTATTCTATTCTATTCTATTCTATTCTATTCTATTCTATTCTATTCTATTCTATTCTATTCTATTCTATTCTATTCTATTCTATTCTGGTCCATTCCATCCCATTCCATTCCATTCCATTCCATTCCATTCCATTCCATTCCATTCCATTCCATTCCATTCCATTCCATTCCATTCCATTCCATTCCATTCCATCCCATTCCATCCCATTCTACATTTCCACAGGGCTTTGAGAGCCATTTCCTCCTCTGCTGATCTCCAGCTTGCTGCTGGGTTTCAACAGTTGGGTCGCTGCCTCCTGAACTTTGCTGAAACTTCATTGGGTGAAGAGGGAAGGAAGGAAGATTAATTAAAGTGATCTGACTGGTTAGTCTTTCTATTGGAAATGATTGTCTCTGGAGTGGTGCAGCCATGTATCATTAATCTGGAAAGGTCAGTTATGAGGAAATATTGATTTCAGAAGTTGGGTTTGATTACACCGCCGTAAAGGGTGACATTAAAATCCCAGCTGTTTGTGTCTGGGCTCTGAGATCAATGGAACAGGCAGGCTTGGATTTGCTTCTCAGTTTTGGTTTCTTTGAAACAAAAAATACCAAACACAAATGAAAGGCAAAGAAAAAAAAAAGGGGGGGAAAAAGGAAAGGCAAAGAAAAGGCAAAAACCAAGAAGTTCTTTCCAATGCCATTAACTGCCCAGAGGAAATTGTTCCTTGACTGGGCCTGATGGTTGGTTTCTGTTGCAGGGATGCTGTCAAGATGTTCAGGCCAACATTTGTGATCAAGCTGAAGGCATTTCCTGGTGATTAGAAAGAAAAATGCTTTGCACCAAGATCCTTCCCTGATGTCACTCAGCATCAGATGGGGCTGTGACCACCAGGGCAAAGCAGCCTGGGGCACCTCTGGGACTGGGACAGCTCAGAGAGGTGGGGAGGGTATCCAGTCTATTCCCCATGAGTATTCCAAGGAAAGGTTCACAGCCATTTCTCACTTTCCACAGGCAGCATTGCAGTGCTGTGATAGCTTAGAAGCTAAGCCCATATCTAAACAAAGCCCCAGTAAAAGAGCATTATTCATTAAGTGTTCAACAGCAATCTTCTGCTGGGAGGAGGATTAGACTCATCATCATCATCTCCTTTCTTCCAAGCCAGACACAAAGCATGCTTCAGATCACAAGCAGGGGAACAAGGATTTTCAAACACCAACCTCCAGCTGCAGAGGAGCTCCTCTCCCTGACATCATACCACGAGAGTGAACTGGATCACACTCTACCAGCCCCTACAGCAGAGACAACAGGAGGGAAGCCCAAAACATGCCTGAGACTCCTGCTTGTAAAACAAAACCTGCCCCTCGTGCTGCTGGTTGGTCTCCACATGAGGGGAGGTGCTCAGAGGGACCCACTGCATGCCCCAGTCTTAATTGTGGCTGGGATGGGTTTGGATTGCCAGAGGCAGGTTCCTCCCTTGCCTGTTTGCTCTCTCAGCCATGGACATTTTCCACGGCACACGGTTTCAGTGTTGAGGGCACGAGGGATGCAGAGAACAAGGAATCCCTCTGTGCAGGTTAGGATTTAGTTTAGCTATTGCTGACACTTGAATTTTACCTGCAAAAGCCGGAGCAAGGGCTGAAGTGGGAAGGCAAAGGCAGTGAAACCTCCTCAGCTGAGCAAGAAAGGCTTTTCCAGCGCAATGCCCCGTGGAGAAAGCTCAGTCCTGAAATGCATTGTGCAGGGAGGTGTTTATAAAGTGAGCCAAAGCAGAACCTCCTGACCAGGGACACAGCCTTTGGAAAGCTGGGGGCTGGAAAACCTGAGCAGGCAAATCCCACCCCTGCTATGGTCCCGCTGGAAAGCCCAGAGCTGATAGCGCCGAGTCGCTGCCGAGTGCTGAACCGTGGCCGGCTCCCAGAGCCAATGCATTTCCTTACTGCTTATTATTCTGCTTTTGCCGTGGAACCTGCTTCACTAAAAGCTTTAAACGAAACAACTGCCATTAAAAAGCCATCAAACAGGATTTTTATGGTGCTCCCTTTGCTGCAAGGACCCCAACAACTTATAAAAACGCATTTTGCGCCGTGCTCGGTGCCGTTAAAAGGCTGCTGGGGTTTATTTTTAGGGTTTCATCTCAGCACTGAGTTACCCAGCTTGTAACAGTCAAGGTTTTGTTTTGTCACCCCAAGGCCTAATCAGAGTGGGAGCTGCTGATATTTAAGAGTCAGCAAACCTACCTACAGGCATCACCTCTGTAGCAACGCTGTCAACTGACACAGGGTACCCGAAGAGAAGGAGGGGTTGCAGGCTCTCTCCTGGTGCAAACGCTGTGGAAAGGAGTAATTACCTCACATCAACAGCCTAATTTCCAGCACTTTGATCAGAGGGCTTTGAATTGTAAATATTGCCCCAAAGTGTCATCTATCAGTTTTAATGAAAGGGATCTTTGCCCACCGAGCGCCACAGTGCTGCACCGGAGAGGTCTGAAGTCATCTCCCCGCTGGCCCCGAGAGGCTCTGAATGCTCCTTCAAAGCAGAGGCTGTTGTCAACAGGAGCCCAGATCACAGGGGTGAGCCACTGGGGGCTGCCACGGCTAGGAAGTGCTAACCACAGCCCAAAGCCAGCTCCTGCCAGCAAAGCAAAAGGAGGATGAAGGCAGACCTTCTGGCTCTCTACAGCTCCCTGAAAGGAGGCTGCAGCCAGGTGGGGGTTGGTCTCTTCTATCTAGTAACAAGAGATATGAGACAGGAAAGGGCTTCAACTTGCACCAGAAGAGGTCTAGGTTGGACATTAGAAGAAACTTCTTGACTGAGAGGGTTCTGAAAGACTGGCACAGGCTGCCCAGGCAAGTGGGTGAATCCCCATCCCCGGAGGTGTTTGAAGTGGCAGAGATGTGGTGCTGAAGGACATGGTTTAGCAGCAGCCTTGGTAGTTAGATAATGGTTGCTCTCAATGATCCTAAAGGGTTTTTCCAACCAAAATGATTCAGTGATTCTAAGATGTGTCTCAGCCCCACCACAGCCCATGAGGCTAGGTGCAGAACACAGAACACAGAATTAACCAGGTTGGAAAAGACTTTGGAGATCACCAAGTCCAACCTATCACCCAACACCATGTAATCAACTAAACCAGGGCACCAAGTGCCTCATCCAGGCTCTTCCTGAACACCTCCAGTGGTGGTGACTCCACCACCTCCCTGGGCAGCACATCCCAATGGCCAATCTCTCTTGCTGGGAAAAATTTCTTCCTATCATCCAGCCTAAACCTCCCCTGGCACAGCTTGAGACTGTGTCCTCTTGTTCTGGTGCTGGGTGCCTGGGAGAAGAGATCAACACCTACCTGGCTACAACTACCCTTCAGGTACCCACCTTCAGAGCCATCTGTGGTTGGGGAAAGCTGTGCTGGCAGTGAGACGTGGCACATCCACAAAGTAAAGCGAAGGTGTTTGCAGCACAAGGGAGGTTTGGGTTGGATATTGGGGGAAAAATTCTTTTCTGCAGGAGTGGTCAGGGATTGGAAGAGGCTGCCCAGGGAGGTGGTGGAGTCACCGTCTCTGGAGGTGTTTAAGAAACCTGTGGCCCTTGCACTTGGGGACATGGTTTAATGGCCATGGTGGTGCTGGGTTGGTGGTTGGACTGGATGATCTTGGAGATCTTTTCCAACCAAAACAATTCAATGATTCTATGACCAGAGCTGGCAAGGGTGCCTCTTAAACACATATCCTCACCAACACCAAGAGCAAATCCACATCCTCAGCTATGTTTGTCATAGAATCACAGAGTCATAGAATCACAGAGTCACAGAGTCATAGAATCATAGAGTCATAGAATAATAGAGTCATAGAGTCATAGAATCATAGAATCATAGACTCATAGAATCATAGTCATAGAATCATAGAATCAGAGTCACAGAATCACAGAATCACAGAATCAGAGTCATAGAATCATAGAATCACAGAGACATAGAATCATAGTCATAGAATCATAGAGTCATAGAATCATAGAGTCATAGAATCACAGAGTCACAGAATCACAGAATCATAGAGTCATAGAATCATAGAGTCATAGAATCATAGTTATAGAGTCATAGAATCATAGAATCATAGAGTCATAGAATCATAGAATCACAGAGTCACAGAATCACAGAATCACAGAATCATAGAGTCATAGAATCATAGAGTCATAGAGTCATAGAATCATAGAGTCATAGAATCATAGAATCACAGAGTCACAGAATCACAGAATCACAGAATCATAGAGTCATAGAATCATAGAGTCATAGAGTCATAGAGTCATAGAATCATAGAGTCATAGAATCATAGAATCACAGAGTCACAGAATCACAGAATCACAGAATCATAGAGTCATAGAATCATAGAGTCATAGAGTCATAGAATCATAGAGTCATAGAATCATAGAATCACAGAGTCACAGAATCACAGAATCACAGAATCATAGAGTCACAGAATCACAGAATCATAGAGTCATAGAATCATAGAGTCATAGAGTCATAGAGTCATAGAATCATAGAGTCATAGAATCATAGAATCACAGAGTCACAGAATCACAGAATCACAGAATCATAGAGTCATAGAATCATAGAGTCATAGAATCATAGAGTCATAGAGTCATAGAATCATAGAGTCATAGAATCATAGAATCACAGAGTCACAGAATCACAGAATCAGAATCATAGAATCATAGAATCACAGAGTCATAGAATCATAGAATCAGAGTCATAGAATCATAGAATCACAGAATGGTCTGTGTTGGAAGGGGCCTCTGAAGGTCACCTAGTCCAACCCTCTCTGCAGTCAGCAGGGGCATCCTCACCTAGATCAGGCTGCCCAAGCCATGGCTCTTTGCAAGTTTTCCTCTGCCTCCCAAGAGCACATATGGCCAAGCTGCTATACACCACCCATATACACCCCCGAAACCATGGCAACCCTACTCCGATGTTTGCTTGACATATGAATTATGCAAGCAGCTAAGGTTTTAAATCATCTTCTCCTGCATATTCATCTGTCTCTGCAGCATCCCCAGGCCTGCATGACCAGTCTAACCCAGGGCTCTGCAGTGGCTATCAGTTGGGACCAGAGGTGCAGGAGTGAGAGCTGCTCCCCACCTCCCTAGGTAGCAAAGCTTCTGCATTGAGAACTACCTGGGGTTTAGGGTTTCTCTTACTTTTATTTCCCCCCCCTGAAGTTATGTTAATTAAAAAGATTAAAGCCCTATGTTAAAACATCAGCTGACAGGTAAAGATCCCATCCCCACCCCCCCTCCCTGCTCCTTTGACATGATCCCGAAGCGTTAGCAGCAGACGTCAGTCCTGGAAGACTGTAAAAAATCATCACCTTGGAGCTATTAATACAGCCTGGTGGTTGGGGGGTGTCTTTAAAGAGAGCATTAAACCTCTAGCTAGATGTTAAGGGGATTTCTTAACCTGTGAAATTACAGTTATGAGCAGAAAAAAAATAATAAGGGGGGGAGGGAGGGAAGGAGGCTTCATTAAAAATCCATACTTAGCTGGCACAACACTGTGCTTAAGGGCTCTGGAAGAAGCCATTTAACCAGGTAAAATACTGCCCCAAATGCTGAGATGTCTCTGGGATAAAGAGGCCCTTTGTATCTTTGATGTTCTGTAAGTGCCATTCTCTCTAATTTTCTTTTATTCCTAACAGCCATAAAGGAGATTTGAAATGCATGAGGGATGCTCAAGCTGCAAGAGGCTATGGCACAAGTGTCCAGAGCAGTGAAATGTTCCTGGAATGGACTCTGACAAGGCCAGTGGCCACTCAAAAGTCAAAGGAGCCTGTAGAGCTCCTAGAGGGGATGAATTCCTACACAGCTCTATTTCCTACTGCAGTGTGACACCACTTGAAGAGGCCACAGACAAGGATCATCTTTTCCTCAAGGCTCTGCAATAAGATGCTCTGTAGAAAAAGGCAATTGCTGGCCCAAAGAGCAGGCAGTGTGAAGGTATGCATGCTATAGGACACATTGGTGTAGACCCGTGGAATCATTTAGGTTGGAAAGACTTTCAAGATCACCAAGTCACAGAATCATAGAATCAACAAGCTTGGAAAAGACCTCAGAGATCATCAAGTCCAACCTATTACTTAATACCTAACACCTCCTGACAGCTAAACCGTGGCGCCAAGCGCCAAATCCAAGCCTTTTTGAACACCTCCAGGGACAGGGATTCCACCACCTCCCTGGGCAGCACATCCCAATGGCCAATCTCTCTTTCTGGGAAGAACCTCTTCCTAACCTCCAGCCTAAACCTCCCCTGGCACAGCTTGAGACTGTGTCCTCTTGTTCTGGTGCTGGGTGCCTGGAAGAAGAGACCAACCCCCTCCTGGCTACAACCTCCCTTGAGGGAGTTGGAGAGAGCAAGAAGGTCTCCCCTGAGCCTCCTCTTCTCCAGGCTAAGCAACCCCAGCTCCCTCAGCCTCTCCTCACAGGGCTTGAGCTCGAGACCTAAGTCAAGCCATAATATGCATATGCCTTGATAAGGCAAGAGGAAATAGCCTCAAGTTGCAGCAAGGGAGGTCTAGGTTGGATATTGGGATAAAAATGAAATTGTTTCCTGCAAGAGTGGTCAGGGATTGGAAGAGGCTGCCCAGGGAGGTGGTGGAGTCCTCAGCTCTGGAGGTGTGGTAAAAACATGCAAACATGGCACTGGGGCACATGGTTAGGTGGTGGTGGTTGTGTTGGGTTGATGGTTGGACTTAATGATCTCAGAGGTCTTTTCCAACCTTCCTAGGATTCTACAGGGAAGCCCTTGTCCTGAGAGCCATAGCTCTCCACTCAATCTGCTGGCAGCAGATTCTGCATCCCCAGCAGCATCAAGTGGGGGAAAATGGTCAGGCTGGGCTGATTTAGAAGTTACTTTTCTGGAGTGCAGTCGCCAGCTGGGTCAGCACACTCCCTCCCTGCTGCAAGCCTCGGCAGAGCAGGCAAAAGCAGCAAAACAAAGCTGGATTTAAGTGTTGAATTAAGGGCTGCAGCAGGTGCAATTTTCTTGTTACTGTAGCAGGTGAGGCGTGCACTAATCCTGAGGTAAACAGCGCAGAGCTGAGCTCCTGTCCCTCCCTGCTGCACCAGGAGCCCTACAGCACAGCAGTGCTGGGTAGGATGTGCCTTTTCCCCTGCTCTTTGCTGACATAACAGCATCAACAATCTAGACCAGGCTTATACATGAGGATGGCTTGAGTTGGAAGGGACCTGCATTAGGAATAGTGTGGCCAGCAGGGGCAGGGAGGTCATAGTGCCCCTGTACTCTGCTTTGGTTAGGCCACACCTTGAGTACTGTGTCCAGTTCTGGGCTCCTCAGTTTAAGAAGGACATTGAGACACTTGAACGTGTCCAGAGAAGGGCAACAAGGCTGGGGAGAGGCCTTGAGCACAGACCTGTGAGGAGAGGCTGAGGGAGCTGGGATTGTTTAGCCTGGAGAAGAGGAGGCTCAGGGGTGACCTCATTGCCCTTTACAACTACCTGAAGGGTGGTTGTAGCCAGGAAGGGGTTGGCCTCTTCTCCCAGGCAACCAACACCAGAACAAGAGGACACAGTCTCAAGCTGCGCCAGGGGAAGTTTAGACTCGAGGTGAGGAGGAAGTTCTTCACCGAGCGAGTCATTCGGCATTGGAACGGGTTGCCCAGGGAGGTGGTGGAGTCATCGACCCTGGAGGCATTCAAGGGGAGATTGGATGTGGCACTTGGTGCCATGGTCTAGTCATGGGGTCTGCGTTGATAGGTTGGACTCGATGATCCTCGAGGTCCTTTCCAACCTAAGTGATACTGTGATACTGTGATACTGTGACCCTCAAGATCATCTAGTTCCAACCCCCCTGCCATAGGCAGGGACACCTTCCACTAGACCAGATTGCTCAAAGCCTCATCAAGCCTGCTCTTAAACACTTCCAGGGAGGAGGCATCCACAACTTCTCTGGACAACCTGTTTCAGTGTCTCACCACCCTCATAGTAAAGATCTTCATCCTAATGTCCAACCTACATCTATCCTCCTCTAATCTAAACTCCATTGCTCCTTGCCCTATCACCCCAGGCCCTTAGGAAAAGTCCCTAGAAAAAGATCTATGATTGTAGAAAGCAGAAGGCAGGATCAGGAATTAGGCTTCAGGTAGAATCATGAAACCTGGATCCCTTTCCTGCTCCTTTTATTACCTTTCAAAAGGACCTTGAGCAGATGCTGTAACCTCTGTAGCCTATAAACTGGGGTAATAACAATGCTGCTGTACCCTGGAGGTGCCCTGAGACTGCGAGGGTGAAAGGCAGGGGAGCTGGGGAGAGCTTTTCTCATTACCTCCAGCCTCAACGACATCCCATAAAGCAATCATCTTGTGCTCCTTCTTCAGAAACTGCCTCTGGCAAAGTTTTCCTTGCCAGGCATTGACCCTGCCCCTTCTGCAGAGCCCACAAAGGTGTCAGCTGGTAGTCAGCTGGTTGAGGTGTTCATCTACCCTCCCGAAGCTGTCAGCTCTGCAAGGCACAGACTGGCCATGCAGATATGAGAAAGAGGAGGGGAAATGCCACCAGACAAATTGCTGCCTGTGTCAAGGTGCTAGAAATCCCAGAGAAAAAAGAAATAGTCCTCCTGCTTTAGTGGAGAAGGTCAGAGAGAAGTTATGTTTGTGGGTTTTTCAGCGTGATTGGATTATAAATACAGTCAGCAGAGGCTTGGGACACTGGGAGCTCAAGATTGAGACTCTTGAATGTGTCCAGAGAAAGGCAACGAGGCTGGGGAGGGGTCTGGAGCACAGCCCTGTGAGGAGAGGCTGAGGGAGCTGGGGTTGCTTAGCCTGGAGAAGAGAAGGCTCAGGGGAGACCTTCTTGCTCTCTCCAACTCCCTGAAGGGAGGTTGTAGCCAGGTGGGGGTTGGTCTCTTCTCCCAGGCAAGCAGCACCAGAACAAGAGGACACAGTCTCAAGCTGTGCCCGGGGAAATTTAGTCTGGAGGTGAGGGGAAAGTTCTTCCCAGAAAGAGAAATTGGCCATTGGGATGTGCTGCCCAGGAATTAAGCTGGAGGTGGGGAGATTCAGGGTGGAGGTGAGGAGGAAGTTCTTGCCCATGAGAGTGGTGAAGCCCTGGAATGGGTTGTCCAGGGAGGTGGTTGGGGCCCCATCCCTGGAGGTGTTTAAGCCCAGGCTGGATGAGGCTCTGGCCAGCCTGATCTAGTGTGGGGTGTCCCTGCCCATGGCAGGGGGGTTGGAACTGGATGATCCTTGTGGTCCCTTCCAACCCTGACATACTGTGATACTATGATGATCTTTGAGGTCTTTTCCAACCTTATTGATGCCATGATTCTATGACTCTATGACTGTGTTTGGCTGTGTCACAGCTGACACTGGTGGGCGATGCCTTCATAAACTTGGCTTTGCTGTCAGGAGCCTCTCCAGCAGGCAGCAGCACCGGGCCTGGGAGCAGGCAGAGGAGAAAAGACAGGAGCTTGCAGGGGAGCCAAGGGGCAGGCAAAGCATTTAGCAAGTCCTGTATCAGTTTGGCTCAGCCCCGTGTTTTACTCCAGCAGCCGAAGTGCATCCGATGGCATCGTTAAGCCGCACCCGTGGTGGAGCACGGGGAAGAGCTGCCAGCTCAAGCAATTTCACGAGGTCATGACGCAGCCAATCCATCTTTGCTGCACGCAGGCTGCATCTGCTCTCTGCAGCCCACAAACCTGTTTTGGCTGCTCGGCAGCTCCGGAGAAGGCTTCCAGAAGCGTTTAGAGGATTTACGGCCGCGCGCTCCCGCGCAACGAGCTCGCTGCCCACCTACGCTGGGCAGGGGCTGCTCTGCTGCTGAAGGTGTTGGCACTGCTGGAGTTTGTGCTCATCAGCCAGGAGGATTTATGCTCCTAGAGCTTTCAGGTGCACATAAATCTCCCTCAGGGTAAGCCCTGATCTCCTGGCCGCATCCGTGCGGAGTTGTGCGGTCTCACGACTCAGGAGGAGTTTACATCAGGCCAGTGGTCGAATAGCTCCAAACTGGTGCTGAGGAGGGGGTTCATTTGATGCTGATCCAGGCTGCTTACATTTCCTCTCAAGGCCATAGAACCATAGAATCAACTAGGTTGGAAAAGACCTCAGAAGTCATCCAGTCAGGCTGGATGAGGTCTTGAGCAACCTGGCCCAGCAGAAGGTGTCCTTGCCCATGGTGTCCCTGCCATGGTGGGGCAAGTTGGAACTGCATGATCTGTAAGGTCCCTTCCAACGCAAATCTTTCTATGATAAACACACTGTAGAACTAGCATGGACTCCAACCTTCACCACCACCACCACTCCCCTGCTGAATCTATACCTGGAGGAAATGCATGCTCAAAAAAAAACCAGATGGCTGTGCTGAGGTGACAGAATCAACCAGGTTGGAAAAGACCTCAGAGATCATTAAGTCCAACCTATTACCTAATACCTAACACCTCCTGACAACTAAACCATGGCACCAAGTGCCACATCCAAGCCTTTTGTGAGCACCTCCATGGATGGGGACTCCACCACCTCCCTAGGCAGCACATCCCAATGGCCAATTACTCTTCCTGGGATGAATTTCTTCCTGACATCCAGCCTGAACCTCCCCTGGCACAGCTTGAGACTGTGTCCTCTTGTTGCGGTGCTGCTTGACTGGAACAAGAGACCAACCCCCACCTGGCTACAACCTCCCTTCAGGGAGTTGTAGACAGAAAGAAGGTCTCCCCTGAGCCTCCTCTTCTCCAGGCTAAGCAACCCCAGCTCCCTCAGCCTCTCCTCACAGGGCTGTGCTCCAGACCTCTCACCACAGTATCAGAGGATGGTGCTTAAGTGATTTCTAAGGAATATTTGACCTATTAATGGCAAAAGTGAGAACAGCTGTGTCATGAGTGATCTGTTCTCTGCTTTCAGTTCACCACCCAGTGCTACTTATCTTGTCCCTATCCTATCCTATCCCTGCAGCTCTAACAGAAGGATGATTTACTCAAGGAGGAGGATAGATTAGGTGGAGGGATAGGCAGTGGATCTAGAGATTAGACTGGTTATTAATTTAACATGTCACTTCTGGAAGCAGAGGTGGCTGGATGCTGGATACTCTCCTCCTGCATCTCATCCAGCCTCCAGCTAGAGATGCTCAAAGCTGGGGAAATGGAGACGTGCTGATGAGACCATCCCCATACTGCAGCTGTGCTCAGCCACGTGGCTGTGTGACAGTGCAGCTGGTCAGTGTGACCTGGACAGCAAATGGCACTCACTGTGCCCCTGTCAGCCTCAGAGCAGTGAAGGCTGCAGTGTGTGGATGTCTCCTAGAGGAGATGAGGTACAGAAGTACCTTTGCCATCCAGAAACCTGAATGCTCTGCTCTTACTCCCAGCTGTCAGACTCTCCTGGGTTGTGATGAATAATTAGGAAGCAGAAGTTTGAGGGGAAACCAGAAAAAGAGAAAGCTGACAGTATGCCCAACATGGGAAGAGGTTTCCTGCACTCACACAAGATTTAGAGTTCAATTACTGGCTCATTACTGAACAGGGAGAAACAGCCTTAATCCACTCCTTCACTCCCAGGAAGAAATGGGACGAATTCCCAGCCTGTTGTCACCAGATTGTTCTATTAAGGGTGGAGATAGGATGTGTTTTTTAACAGTAATACAGCAGATTCCAGAATAACTCAACATTTTACCCTGCTCTGGAAAGACCTCGCCTGCAGTACTGCATCCAGCTCTGGTGCCCTCAGCACAGGAAGGACATGGACCTGATGGAGCAGGTCCAGGAGAGGGCCACAAAAATGATCAAGGAGCTGAAGCACCTCTGCTATGAGAACAAGTTGAGGGAGCTGGGGGTGTTCAGCCTGGAGAAGGCTCTGGAAAGACCTAATAGTGGCTGGGCAGTACCTGAGGGGGGGTTACAAGAAGGTTGCAGAGGGACTGTTTCCAAAGGCCTGCAAGTGACAGAACGAGGGTCAGTGGTTTGAAGTTAGAGAAGAGCAGATTTAGATTGAATGTTGTAATGGGTTGGGGCAGACCCCCTCCCCACCACACGCAGAAATAACGACTCAGACAAACGGATTGCAGAAGTGATGGAAAGTTTAAATAGAGAGCAGTGAGTGCGTGCAGAGAGCTAGAAACACAGTGACAAGAGAGACCCCAAAACAGACCCAGAGAGATCCCATCCCCACCTGAGGCTCCTCCTTCCCCCCCCCCCCCCACTGCTAGGCTAGTCTCAGCTGGCCAGATCTGAGACTGCCCATCCCCCCGTGGCCTTGGGCCTAGCCAGACCCATGGCCGGGAGATCTCTCCCCCAGTTACCAGGTGGCGGAGAGGAAGGAAAGAGGAAGTGCCAGACCCCGCCGTGAAACTTATAGTGGTGCAAGGGATCATGGTAGGAAATAACCTAACGTCCTGTGTCCACCCACTGGGCTGGACTGCTGGACGCAGGAAACACCCCTGTAGCAGAGGGCACCCAGCCCAAACTACGATAGATGTGAGGAACAAGTTCTGCACCATGAAGGTGCTGGGACACTGCAAGAGGTTTTCCCAGGAAGGTGGTTGAGGCCCCATCCTTGGAGATATTCAAGGTCAGGCTCAAAGGGACTCTGGGCAACCTGATCTAAGGGAGGATGTCCCTGCTGACTGCAGAGGGGGTTGGTCTAGATGACCTTTGGAGGTCCCTTCTGACCCAAGCCATTCTAAGATTCTATGACTTGATAACCTTTGAGGTCTCTTCCAACCTTGGTGATTCTGTGACTTTGATGCACAGTAAATCCTACATGCAGGCAACCAACCCCACCTGAAGCCAGCAGCTCAGAGACTCAAAGACCTATCACCTGCAGACCTGCAAGGGTGTGGAGATAGCCAAACAGTGAAGCCACCACGCAGGCCAAGAGCACATGCAGGCTCTGGATGCCCTGTTGTCTGACTTTCAGCAGTATTGTTTAATTATATCACTGAAGGCAGCAATTGCCACTCGTTGGCAAGGAGGGAAGTGCTTTAGGGGATGATATTGTTCTGCTTGGGTGGCCTGGGCCTGAAGGTAATCTTTCAAAAGCAGCTGCTGGAAGTGTTAGCTAAATGGTGCCAAGGGATTGGTTTGACACAGGTGTCATGTTTAATCTCATTCATGTATCAATAAAGCTGGTACCATATGTGCAGGGTGGTTGGCAGCACTGAGCCTCTGAGACAATCAATATTTCCATTAAGAGACTCGTCCTGGCTGGTCAGACCTGCTGCAGGCTCCCAACTTCAGGCATTCCCAGCCCACCTGCTTCCAACCTCTGCCTTCCAATCCCCTTGCCAAACATTTCTCCTCCCAAGAACACTGCAGCACCAGAACAAGAGGACACAGTCTCAAGCTGTGCCAGGGGAGGTTCAGGCTGGACGTCAGGAAGAAATTCATCCCAGGAAGAGTAATTGGCCATTGGGATGTGCTGCCCAGGGAGGTGGTGGAGTCCACATCCATGGAGGTGCTCTCAAAAGGCTTGGATGTGGCACTTGGAGCCATGGTTTAGTTGTCAGGAGGTGTTAGGTATTAGGTAATAGGTTGGACTTGATGACTTCTGAGGTCTTTTCCAGCCTGGTTGATACTATGGTTCTATGGGCTTGAGAGGAAATGTAAACAGCTTGAACCAGCACTACATGAACCCCCTTCTCAGCACCAGTCTGAGGTCTTTTCCAACTTGGTTGATTCTGTCACCTCAGCACAGCCATTTGGCTTTTATCTGAGCATGCATTTCCCCCAGGTATAGATTCAGCAGGGAAGTGGTGGTGCTGGTGAAGGTTGGAGTCCATGCTGGTTCTACAGTGTGTTTATCATAGAAAGCTTTGGGTTGGAAGGGACCTTACAGATCATGCAGTTCCAACTTGCCCCACCATGGCAGGGACACCTAGGCAGGGACACCTTCTGCTGGGCCAGGTTGCTCAAGACTTTATCCAGCCTGGCCTTGAACACCTCTCGAGGGGGGGCATCCACACCTTCCCTGTGCAACCTGTTCCAGTGTCTTACCATCCTCAGTGTAAAGAATGTCTTCCTGATCCCCAGTTTAGCTGATGCTTTTCAGCAGAGAGTCTCTGCTTGGCAATCTGCTCTGTAGTTGCAGACACAGAAGGGTTAATAGTGGCCCAGAGAGGCAAAGTCATTGCCCCAAGTGTGTCAGAAGACAGCCTGAAAGTCCTGATGCTCAGTGTGTGGCCACACAAGTTAACATATGTCCAACATGCATGGCCAGCAGGTCAAGAGAGGTTCTCCTTCCCCTTTACTCTGTCCTAGCAAGGCCACATCCAGAGTATTGTGTCCAGTTCTGGGCTCCCCAGTTCAAGAGGGACAGGGAACTACTGAAGAGAGTCCAACAGAGGGACACAAGGATGATCAAAGAGCAGGAACATCACTTTTATAAGGAGAGGATGTGAGACCTGGGCTTGTTTAACCTGGAAAAGAGAAGCCTGAGAGGGGGTCTTACCAGTACCTAGAGATATCTGAAGGATGGAGGTTCATGAGGACAGGGCTGAGCACTTCTCAGTGGGGCCCAATAATACGACAAAGGACAATAGGTAGAAATTAGAACACAGGAGGTTTCACTTGAACTTAAGGAAAAGCTTCTTTGTTGTGAGGGTGCTGGAGGCCTGGAGCAGGCTGCCCAGAGAGGTTGTGGAGTCTCCTTGGGAGAGATTCCAAACCCACCTGGATGCTGTGATCCTGGCCAAGCTGCTGTGGGTGCCCTGCTTTAGCAGTGGAGCTGGGCTTGATGATCTCCAGAGGTCCTTCAAACCCCTGCCATGCTGGGATGCTGTGCAAACCCAGGACTCACAGCTTGCTGTCTGCCCCAAAACAGCTGCTCAGAAGCGAGGTGGAGGCTTCTTTGAGGTTCTGTGTTCCCTCTAGCAGCTTTCCCCAGGATGCAGCTCTGCTGTCTGCAGCAGCACTTGGTGGCTACCTTTTCATTTTGGAGTGCAGCAGTCACACGTCTGTCTACATCTCATTCTGATACCTAAACCTCTAAAGTTTGGGGAAATGGCCCCTTTCTCATTTGTCACCCATCAGCCTGCTCCCTCCATCCTGGGAAGGCTTCTGGGAGGAGCAGTGACAAGGACAGGGAGCACAAGTACATCTTTCATGTGGGTACCACGGGGACAATAGCAAGGGTCACTTCTTTCCTGACATGCTAATTCAAAATGAGGCTTAGCAACTCAAAGAACCCAGCTCAGTGCAGCGCTGAGCTACCTACCAGCAACGATCTCCCATCAAGCAGAACAGTGTGGCCTGAATAAGCCAGGACAAAAATAGCAGGAATGCTAATGGCAGCACATTGGCAGAGCTGTGTGTGAGAAGTTAGCACAAAAACCTTTTTCTTTTCTTTTTTTAAGCCAAGATTGCTTCTCACTGAGGCAAGAACAGAAAGCTTACAGCTTCGAACTACACTTTATAAAGCTGTTCTCCTTGGCTCCTGCCTTTGCTTCACCTGGAGCACAGGGCACTCCCCCTGTGGTAGAGCGACCAAAGCAGCAGGTGAAGGGAGGGGATTCGGCCCCTCTGCTCTGCTGAGACCCCACCTGCAGTGCTGGGGCAGCTCTGGCATCCTCAGCACAGTAGAGACATGGACCATGCCTGGAGCAGGGCAAGAGGAGGCCGCAGCAATGCTGGCAGGGCTGGAGGGGCTCTGCTGTGAGGCCAGGCTGAGAGAGTTGGGCTTGCTCAGCCTGGAGAAGAGAAGGCTCCAGGGAGACCTTCTGGTGGCCTGGTAGTGCTTCAAGGGCTGAGCAGAGAGCTGAGAATAGACTTTTGAGCAGGGCCTGTGGTGACAGGGCAAGGAGGGATGGTTTGGAACTAAAAGAGGGAGATTCAGAGTGGAGAGAAGGAAGAAATGTTTGACCCTGAGGGTGGTGAGACCCTGTCCCAGGGTGTGAGCTGCCCCATGGCTGACACCATTGCAGGTCAGGTTGTTTGGGGCTGTGAGCAACCTGCTCTGGTTGGGGATGTCCCTGATGGCTGCAGGGGTTGGACTGGATGAGCTTGGAAGGTCCTTTCCAATCCAACCATTCTGTGATTCCACAAAGCAACTGGGCAGAAGATGAGGCAGTGGTGGATGTGTGCTTGGATGGGATTCATCTCTGGACAAGGCACCTGACAAACCCAATCCCTAGCTTAGCAGGAGAGACACATTTAACACTCCCAAATGAAATGTTAATGCAGGAGCAATCCTCTATAACATCCCCACTGTAAATAATTTACTTTTCCTCCCAAGCCCTGAGGAAGATTAATGGACAGCTTCAAAAAAAAGGAAAGGAGAGGGAGAGGAGAAGGGGAAGAGGAGAGGGAAAGGAGAGGAAGAGGAGAGGGAGAGGTTTGGAGAAGAGAGGAGGGGAGGGGAGAGGAGGGGAGGGGAGGGGAGGGGAGGGGAGGGGAGGGGAGGGGAGGGGAGGGGAGAGGAGAGGAGAGGAGAGGAGAGGAGAGGAGAGGAGAGGAGAGGAGAGGAGAGGAGAGGAGAGGAGAGGAGAGGAGAGGAGAGGAGAGGAGAGGAGAGGAGAGGAGAGGAGAGGAGAGGAGAGGAGAGGAGAGGAGAGGAGAGGAGAGGAGAGGAGAGGAGAGGAGAGGAGAGGAGAGGAGAGGAGAGGAGAGGAGAGGAGAGGAGAGGAGAGGAGAGGAGAGGAGAGGAGAGGAGAGGAGAGGAGAGGAGAGGAGAGGAGAGGAGAGGAGAGGAGAGGAGAGGAGAGGAGAGGAGAGGAGAGGAGAGGAGAGGAGAGGAGAGGAGAGGAGAGGAGAGGAGAGGAGAGGAGAGGAGAGGAGAGGAGAGGAGAGGAGAGGAGATTTGGCTGTCCCTGTGTCCCTGCAATGCAGGCAGCACATATAAACACTGCAAGGACTCCAACCATTTAGGAGCATCTGGGGAGACCACACAGTGCACCAGAGGCTCTGCTGCCTCAGGCTGCCCCTTTCTATCAAGGAGCTGCTTGGAGATTGCATTTGGAGCCGGGGAAGAGGTGGGGGATTCTCTGGCCGGCTCCACGGCACGCTGGTTATTTGTTATGATGAACTCCTTGAAAAGTAGAGATTAAAAACAAGTCCAAAGTGTTTCTCTGACAAATGTTAACTGTCAGCCACAAGATTTATGGCACTCCTGTCCCCCCCCCTCCGAAAGCTTTTAGCTGGGTGGCAGAGGTGAGCGAGGGCTTGTCCACCGGCTGCCGGCTTTATCGTTTTAGCACTGGCCAGAGAGCCATCCAAAGTTTCAATAATGAGTAATAGCACTTTCAGCTCGCCATCATCATTTGTCCTACATCCATTATTGTCCTCAGAGAGCAATCTGGCTGATGTAAATGGTGCTGGCAGCTGGTGTGTCAGCATTCCACACCTCCTCAGCTGCTGGGCTGCGCTGGCAGCAGCTTCTCACCCTGTAGGAGCGTCCCCACGCTGCCCCCCCAGGTACAGCCCTGCACGCAGGGGCAGAGCCCAGGTGATCTCCCCACGAATGTCACAGGTGGTGGGCAGCTTGGAAGGGGTGGTTTTTGCTTGAGCATGGTGCTCTGCAAAGCTTTGTTTTGGGAGGCTTTCTGCTCTGCCCTTGAGACCACTGTGCTGCAGCGCAATACGAGGTGTTGCTCTCTCTTTGTGCTGCAATGCCTCCCAAAAACATTGCCTTCCCTTTCCCTCCTTTCCACTCCATCTCACTTGGCCCTCTCTCTGCTCGTCTCCTCTCCTTGCAGGGGACAGAATGGTGGAGGCACCATCACCAGAACAAGAGGACACAGTCTCAGGCTGCGCCAGGGGAGGTTTAGGTTGGATGTTAGGAAGAAGTTCTATACAGAAAGAGTGATTGCCCATCAGAATGTGCTGCCTGGGGAGCTGGTGGAGTCACCATCATTGGAGGTGTTCAGGAGGAGACTTGATGGGGTGCTTGGTGCCATGGGTTAGTTGTTTAGGTGGGTTGGGTTGGATGTGATGATCTTGAAGATCTCTTCCAACCTGGTCTGGTCTATTCTATTCTATTCTATTCTATTCTATTCTATTCTATTCTATTCTATTCTAAAAGATTAGACCAGTAGGAGCTCATTCCTGAGGAGTGAGCACTGAGAACTGGGCATCTGTGCTCACGTCTGCTCCTGGGGCTGGAAAGAGTTGGTGGAATGGAGACAGGGGGCGAAGGGCTGCTGACATGTAAAGCTGACACCCATCACCCTGGGATACTGCAGAGGCACAAAGACCTGCAAGGATCCTACAGCTCCTGGGGCTGGAAAGAGTTGGTGTGATGTAGGCATAGGGTGAAGGGCTGTTGACATACAAAGCTGATGCACATCACCCTGGGATACAGCAAAGCCACAAAGACCTGGAAGTGTCCTGCAGCCACTTATGCTGCAGCTTTACCACTGATCACAGACAGCCTCCAAGATCTACTCCCCAATAGATAATTTAGTTGTACACAAATATATATATATATACATATCTGTATGTATAATCTGAAGTTTCTTTCCTTGTTCCCTTTTCAAGGAGATGGTGTCTGTTAAGAATGACGTCCAACAGCTCATGTTGGAAGGTGTCCAGAGAAGGGCCATGAGGATGAGCAGAGGCCTGGAGCTCCTCTCCTATGAACACAGACTGAGAGAGTTAGGGCTTTTCAGTCTGGAGAAGAGAAGGCTCCAAGGAGACCTAATTGTGGCCTTCCAGTATCTGAAGCAGGCTACAAGAAAGCTCTGGAGGGACTTTGTGGGGTGTCAGGGAGTGATAGGACTGGGGGGGATGGATCCAGGCTAGAGGACAGGAGAATTAGATCAGACATTAGGAAGAAATTCTCCCCTATAAGGGTGGTGAGAGACTGGCACATGTTGTCCAGAGAAGTGGTGGAAGCCTCATGCCTGGAGGCTTTTGCAGCCAGGCTGGATGTGGCTGTGAGCAACCTGCTGCAGTGTGAGGTGTCCCTGCCCATGGCAGGGGGGTTGGAACTGGCTGAGCCTTGAGGTCCCTTCCAACCCTGACAATTCTATGATTCTATGTTGCAAGACCATGGCAGGCAATGCTGCACAGAAATGCTCCAGCTGCCTGCAGCATGCCATGGCAAAGGGACAGCAAAAGAAGGTCAGCAAGGTACAGAACATCTTGCAACATGCAAAGGGAGATACCAGGGTTCCCTTGGCAAGGTTGATCTTTCTAACCCAGCTAGCTGGAACTGAACTGGTCCCTCAGTTAACAGGTCTTCACACTTGCATTGTGAACTGCGTGAGCTGTCCTCATGTTTGCCTCAGTTTGCTTCCATAATGCTGCTTTGGTGTTCTCACATCCCCATTTTTCATTGAATCATAGGATCATAGAATCAATGAGGTTGGAAAAGACCTCAAAGATCATCCAGTCCAACCTATCACCACAGACCTCATGACTAAACCATGGCACCAAGTGCCACATCCAATCCCCTCCTGAACACCTCCAGGGATGGGGACTCCAACACCTCCCTGGGCAGCACATCCCAATGGCTCACAGCTCTCTCAGTGAAGAACTTTCTCCTCACCTCCAGCCTAAACCTCCCCTGGCACAGCTTGAGACTGTGTCCTCTTGTTCTGGTGTTGGTTGCCTGGGAGAAGAGACAAACCCCCACCTGCCTACAACCTCCCTTCAGGGAGTTGGAAAGAGCAAGAAGGTCTCCCCTGAGCCTCCTCTTCTCCAGGCTAAGCAACCCCAGCTCCCTCAGCCTCTCCTCACAGGGCTGTGCTCCAGACCCCTCCCCAGCTTTGTTGCCCTTCTCTGGACACCTTCCAGCAACTCAACATCTTTCCTAAACTGAGGGGCCCAGAACTGGACACAGGACTCAAGGTGTGGCCTAACTAGTGCTGAGCACAGGGCACAATGACTTCCCTGCTCCTGCTGACCACGCTGTTCCTGATACAGGCCAGGATACCATTGGCCTTCTTGGCCACCTGGGCACACTGCTGGCTCATCTTTTCCTTCCTCTGCACATCCCCAGGGGAGAGTGATAAATTCAGCAGAGCAATCAAACAAGCCTAGCAAGCCACCCCAGCCAGCAAGCCCATCTGGCTGTGCTACAGGTGCAAACACCTTGAGGTGAAGGACCAGCTTTCCACAAAACCATTAGAGAAGTGAATCCCCACAGCATTAATCAGCAGGCTTCCAGCTATCCCAGGGCTGGCTAGACACTAACAGGTCAGCTCTGTTTCCCAGATGGAGAACCTCATCACCCCAATTGCTAACCTGTGTAACTGCAGCAGTTATGAATCTTATTCTTCACCAACCTCTTTCAAATGCAGCCCTTGGACTTGACACGCTCAGCTCATCAGTGCACAGCTCTGCCAGACACTGTGGGAGGGAAATTTCTTCTTGTTTTTTCTATTTAACCAAGCAATAAATCAGGTGATTGCAGCTCAAAAGCTTGACTCTGCTAAGTGTGGGTGAAGACCCTCTGCCCAAAACAGCTGACCCCAGAGTCAGGCCAGGACCCAACTTGGTACTTCTAAATTAAGACAAATTTGGAAGCAGGTTGTTTAGCTTCTTCCAAACAGTGCACTGGGGCATCCCTTTTAGCTTTCCTCTCCTAGCAGGACAGTTAGGAAAAGCTGAGCTGCTCACACATCCACAGGACCCCAGGAACCAGGGCTTTAAACAAAGCAAGCTGAGAACTTCAAACAGCCAGGAAGATATAATATGAAGTCTGAGTTGGACCTTACTGACCAAGAACTGACTACTGAATAAAGATAAGCTTGCACAAGGTATTTCATATCCCATCTGCTCTTGGGGATCCTGAGTTGACAGGGTTAGAAGTCTGGATTCTTCCTCCTTGTGGTGGGTTGAAATTTCCACACCCCCTCCCCAACATTAACTTTGCCAGAGCAGCTCAGCTGGAAGCAAATGAAAGCTGTGTTTACAGGCAAAACTACAACCTACAATGGATCTGAGGTCATTCAGCTGTTTGAAGCAGCAGGTGAACAGAGCTCCCTGGTCAGAAAGGGTTCCACATCTCCTTGTGACTACCAGACTCTGCAGTGTTTTGAATTAGGAGATAGCCTCAACCAGCCTTAACCCTGGTGGTAGAGACTAGAAAACAGTTTGTTAATTGAGCCAAATCCAAGTAAAATCTGTAAGACAACTGCAAGATCCTAAAGGATTTACTACTAAGTTGGAGAGTCCTTTCCTGCTCCAGCAGGTTTGCATCTGAAATGAGATGTACAGATTGATGACAGTGAATGATTTGGCCTCTCTGAAGTATCTGACCACTGTTTGACCACTGAGGCAGCCAAACAACTCCAAGATCCTAAAAGATTTACTAAGCTGGAGAGTCCTATCCTGCTGCAGCAGGAGGGACTTCTGAGGGTGTCAGGGAGTGATAGGACTGGGGGGAATGGAGCAAAACTAGAAATGGGGAGATTCAGATTGGATGTGAGGAAGAAGTTCTTCCCCAGGAGGGTGGTGAGAAACTGGCACAGGTTGCCCAGGGAGGTGGTGGAAGCCTCCTGCCTGGAGGTGTTTGCAGCCAGGCTGGATGTGGCTGTGAGCAACCTGCTGTAGTGTGAGGTGTCCCTGCCCATGGCAGGGGGGGTTGGAATTGGCTGAGCCTTGAGGTCCCCTCCAACTCTAACAGTTCTATGATTCTATATTTGAAATGAGATGTGCAGATTGATGACAGTGAATGATTTGGCCTGTCTGAAGCATCTGACCACAGTCTGACCACTGAGGCAGCCAGTCTTCAACATATTCCCTCCTGTGGTATGACTGAGACACGTGCTACAAGAAAAGCCTTTGGAAGTGAGCTGAGACAAATCCAAGTGGAATGTGTAAAAACAACTCCAAGATCCTAAAGGATTTACTAAGTAGGAGAGTAGTCCTTTCTTGCTCCAGCTAGTTGCAGAAGGATTAAACAAAAGCCTTGGAGAGCCTTTGTTACTGGGTGTCTGGTGTGACCTTGCCCTGTGCCTCCGGTCCTTCAGTGCAACTCTCTCATCCCCATAGGAACTCCAGAGGAGAAACAGGCCACAGGGAAAATCTTTCCCCTTGCTCATCACTGTGTGCATGCAGGTATATCTGATGTCACTACACACAAGCCCAAATGCAAAGAAAAGCTCCTCTGAAGTGAATTAAATGTGAGTCAAACCACACACGAGCTGCAGAATGTGCTGGGATTGCACAAAGCACACCGCAGAGCTGACTGTGCCATTCCCAGCGGATCCCCCCTAAACCTACCATCTATCAATTCCTCCTGCTTGAAGAAATCTAATCCCAGGGCTGGAATCAGCAAGTCCTTCCCTCCCTTCCTCCCTAGGCCACCTTTTTCCACTAAGTGAGATAAATTTTTCCCAGCTGTAATATTGCCAAAGACAGGAGGGTTATGGTGGGGAAGAGCCTCAGCCTAGAAAGTGTTGCAGGTTAGTGCATCAGTAAATCAAAGAATAAAAAGATAGACCTTCCCCTTCTGTATGATGCATGTTTCCTCATATCTCTTGATGAGACCAGGAGAAAAGGTTAACAGGGAGCAGACAGAGCTAATGATTTAGTCAGGAGGCTCATTAGCTAACTAGCAGTACAGCTGAGATAACTCCCTTGCTACAGCACTCCACACCTGAGACATCCATCCAGAGCCACCTGAAACCCCTCAGTTGGTGGCACAGCTCATGGCTCCCCCAGCTGCAGATGCAGCAGGGCTTTGGTCAGGCAGCTGCTTCTCCATGGGGCTGCTCAGCATGTTGCAGGATTTCAGTGCAAAGTTGTGATGCAGAGTTGCAAACACACGGGTGTACAACACAGCTGTTGGCATGGCACCAAAGCACAGTCCACCAAGAGTCAGGTTCTGCTTACTCAGGAGATCACAGAATCACCAAGGTTGGAAGAGACCTCAAAGATCATCAAGTCCAACCTGTCACCACAGACCTCATGACTAAACCATGGCACCAAGTGCCACATCCAATCCCCTCTTGAACACCTCCAGGGATGGGGACTCCACCACCTCCCTGGGCAGCACATCCCAATGGCTAACAACTCTCTCTGGGAAGAACTTTCTCCTCACCTCCAGCCTAAACTTCCCCTGGCACAGCTTGAGACTGTGTCCTCTTGTTCTGGTGCTGCTTGCCTGGGAGAAGAGACCAACCCCTTCCTGGCTACAACCTCCCTTCAGGGAGTTGTAGGCAGCAAGAAGGTCTCCCCTGAGCCTCCTCTTCTCCAGGCTAAGCAACCCCAGCTCCCTCAGCCTCTCCTCACAGGGCTGTGCTCCAGACCCCTCCCCAGCTTTGTTGCCCTTCTCTGGACACGTTCAAGAGTCTCAATGTCCTTCTTAAACTGAGGAGCCCAGAACTGGCCACAGGACTCAAGGTGTGGCCTAACCATTGCTGAGCACAGGGCACAATGACCTCCCTGCTCCTGCTGGCCACACTGTTCCTGATGCAGGCCAGCGCATTCAGAAGATCTACAGCAGCCAAGCTGTGCCTCTTGAGCAGGGCAAGGTGGAAGCTCTGCAGCAAGACAGCCTGTCTGTGCTCCCCCACTCCTGGCCTTCATCCACTGCCACTGTCTGCTGCTCTGTGCCCGAGCCAGGTAATGCCACATTTATTTCTTCTACAGGGGATGTCGTAAGGCACTTGATCCAGGCTAGGCAGGAGGGGACTAACAGTAGTGTTAACCTTTTCTCACAGTAAAATAACCTTTTTAAGTGTGCATTATTTAAAAGGCTGATATTAAAAGCCTGGCATCCCAGTGGAAGTAAATCTTCCCATAATAACTCTCCCCACTGGACTCAGTTCCAAGGAAATGCTGCATTTTCAGGAAAAGCTTGTCCAAAGGTTATTCTTTCTTTATGTGCCTGCCTAACTTATGGCTTTTGTCCATGTGCCTTCTCCATAAAGCCCGTGGTGACCTGCTCTAATGGGGAGAGATGGGGAATGGTCAGGTTTTGGAGCCCCTGCCAGGTCCCCCTCAGCCAGAGTGGTGCTCAAGGGTAGTGTTGGGGTGCAGGGGGCCAGCCTGCATCTCTGCTTGTGGAGATGTTTTACTTTTGGGAAGAGCTGAGAGATAAGATGCCAGTAGGTGGGGCTGAAGAATGTGTTCTTCTGATGCTAGGTTTTGTAGGTGCAGTTAAGAGCACAGTGGGCAGGCTGTGGCTGACCTTTATTTCTGGGGCTTTCATGCTCTAACACCACAAAACTGTGTTTAGCTCCTTCCTAGGAGAGGCTGAGGGAGCTGGAATTGTTTAGCCTGGAGAAGAGGAGGCTCAGGGGAGACCTTCTTGCTCTCTACAACTACATGAAAGGAGGTTGTAGCCAGGTGGGGGTTGGTCTCTTCTCCCAGGAAAGCAGCACCAGAACAAGAGGACACAGTCTCAAGCTGTGTCAGGGGAGGTTTAGGGTGGAGGTGAGGAGAAAGTTCTTCCCTGAGAGAGTTGTTAGCCATTGGGATGTGCTGCCCAGGGAGGTGGTGGAGTCCCCATCCCTGGAGGTGTTCAAGAGGGTATTGGATGTGGCACTTGGAGCCATGGTTTAGTCATGAGGTCTGTGGTGCCAGGTTGGACTGGATGATCTTTGAGGTCTCTTCCAACCTTGGTGATTCTGTGATTCCCTTTCTGGCATGGTTGATGAGAGGTGCTGAGGTGTATGGGATGCAAACTGGGCTCTCTGTGCAGTGTTTATGGTGCAAGCTCCCCGGGGACAGTGGCAACCCCCAGTGCTGGATGTGGCTTCACCCAAGAGGGAAAAAAGTGATGGGACTGAGAGAAATGATCTCCTGTTGCTCCATGTTTAAATCCACCCTGAGAAAACATCTCAGCTTCACAGCCAGGTCCCATGCTGCTGCCTTAAGCCTGGCCTCTGGATATGTGGTAGACTGCAGGACTTTGGTTTTCAGCACTACAAATGGGTGCTGAGGGGGACTATTTGCAGCTAATTTGCAGTGCATCCTTCCTGTGGCAAGGGCAGACTCCAGCCTGCAGTCCCCCTGTCCTGCTGCTACCTGCAGTATGCAACTGTCTGTTAGGTACTTTTGGATGAATGTAATCTTGTCAGCACATTCTGGGCAACCATCACCATGTGTTGGAGAGCTGCCTCACTCTCCCTTCCCCTCACATGTGTGCCCCCTGCTATGGGATGGGTGCTGGTGCCTTCTGCCAGACAAGCTTTGGCTTGTCTTTCCTGTGGAGAAGGTGGGCAGGTTGGATAGTGTGGTTTCCTTGGATTAACCCAGTCCTTGGATGCCATTTGACCACTCTGGACCATGTTCTCCTCTTGGAGAGAGGCCATGGATTTTCTGTAAGATAACAGGATTTAAGGTTATAGAATGAAATAGAATCATAGACTGGTTTGGGTTGGAAAAGGCTTGTAAGACCATCAGGTTGAGTACCACCTTGACCAGCTCACTGGCTGCCCTTGAAGGATCCCCACAGCATCCCCACCTGGTAGGCATTCCAAAGAAAACAAGTTTTATGTAAGCAGATCTCATCTGAGCTCCATAAGCACAGGCATCTGCAGCCTGTTAGGACTGAAGGCTCTGTTCCTCCTCAAACCCCTCATCACATTCATGTTTCACCAGCAGATTTATAACCTTGCTGGAAAAGCTGACAAGACAAACTCCAGCCTCATTCAGGTCATGCCTTCCTACATTGAAGAAGTCATAAACCACTGTAAAAAAACCTGGAAGTTAGGACTAAAGGTTTGAGGGCAAGTGACTGAGAGAGGAGAAGAGCATCACGAGGGAGACAGAGGAGCAGACTTGGGAAAGGATGGAGCTCAGCACCTCAAAGTTGTGTGAGGAATGAGAAATGGCACCAGGGATGAATTTATTATGAGGACAAAAGCAGATACCCAGAGGCTGTGAAACAGGGAGGAACTGGCTAAAAAGAAATGGGGCTGGAAGCAAGGCAGGTAATAGATCTGCCTGCTGTAGGACCTGGGGAAGTGATCCAAGCAGGTGAACAGAATCATAGAATTGTCAGGGTTGGAAGGGACCTCAAGGATCAGCCAGTTCCAACCCCCCTGCCATGGGCAGGGACACCTCACACTACAGCAGGTTGCTCACAGCCACATCCAGCCTGGCTGCAAACACCTCCAGGCAGGAGGCTTCCACCACCTCCCTGGGCAACCTATGCCAGTGTCACACCACCCTCATGGGGAACAACTTCTTCCTCACATCCAATCTCAATCTCCCCATTTCTAGTTTGGCTCCATCCCCCCCCCCGTCCTATCAGTAGTAGCAGATTGCTTTGTGCTTGGGTGGGGACAGCTGTGTCACATCCAGCTTCAGCACTGAGGAAGTGGGACCACCAAAACCCACAGCGAGTGCTCCTCAGAAAGGTGGGAGCAGTGCTGCCTGTGCTCCAGCCTGGGAGCATAATGAGACAGTAGGCAAGAGAGCCCTGAGTCAGCCTGAAAACTCCTGAGATCAGCTTTCAGATTATAAGATGTATTTTTAGACCAACTAAGTCTGTGGTTTGTCATTTGCTGCTTGGATTCCAAGTGTTTAGGATGTGCTTGCTTCCTGTGGGTGCTCTTTCAAACCACAAGGGACAGGAGCAAGTCATTCTGGTTTAAAGAAGACAGTGCTCTTGTGCACTTCAGTGAATGCAGCATCTGGAGCTGTGAAAGCAGCAAATATCAGAACATTCTGTAATCAATATCCAGAACAGGTCCTAGCATCTTGAATCCCACAGAATCACAGAACTACTGAGGCTGGAGAAGACCTCTGAGATCATCAAGTCCAGCCTGTGACCTAACATCACCACATCAGAACAAGAGGACTCGAGCAACTACAAGCCCTGTGAGGAGAGGCTGAGGGAGCTGGGGTAGCTTAGCCTGGAGAAGAGGAGGCTCAGGGAAGACCTCATTGCTCTCTTCAACTACCTGAAGGGAAGTTGTAGGCAGGTGGGGGTTGGTCTCTTCTCCCAGGCAAGCAGCACCAGAAAAAGAGGACACAGTCTCAAGCTGTGCCAGGGGAGGTTTAGGCTGGATGTTAGGAGGAAATTCTTCCCAGCAGGAGAGACTGGCCTTTGGGATGTGCTGCCCAGGGAGGTGGTGGAGTTACCATGCCTGGAGGTGTTTAGGAAGAGACTTGATGAGGCACTTGGTGCCATGGTTTAGTTGATGAGATGGTGTTGGATGATAGGTTGGACTTAATCTCGAAGGTCTATTCTATTCTATTCTATTCTATTCTATTCTATTCTATTCTATTCTATTCTATTCTATTCTATTCTATTCCATTCCATTCCATTCCATTCCATTCCATTCCATTCCATTCCATTCCATTCCATTCCATCAGCTAAACCCTGCCACCAAGTGCCACATCCAAGCTTTCCTTAAAGACCTCCAGTGGTGGTGACTCCACCACCTCCCTGGGCAGCCCACCCCAGTGCCTAACCAGCAAGGCAAGTGGCAGCTGATTCCTTGCAGCAATGTTCCATTTCTCCCCAACAGCTCTGAACACCAATTCCACATTTGAAACCATGGCAGGAATGATAATTTTGTGGGATTTAATTGTTTGCTGGGGGGGTGGAAGTAAAAAAGGAGAAAAGATGACTGCTTAGGCAGCTGAAGTAATTCTTCCATTCAGGTCAAATCATTTCCTAGCCCATTCTCCTTCACACAAGGGGAAAATCAAACTTAAGGAAGTCAGATTGGTTCATTTCAACATTTTTTTTTCCCCCACTGTTTTCTTTGAGGCTGACATTTCTGTTGGGAATGTCATCTCCAAAGAGCTTTAAGAAATGAGGCCACAACTGGGCTGCATTAAGAGAAGCAGAGCCAGCAGGTCGAGGGAGGTGATTCTCCCCCTCTACTCTGCTCTGGGGAGACCCCACCCGGAGCTCTGTGTCCAGTTCTGGAGTCTCTGTTACAGGAAGGATTTGGAAGCACTGGAAGGTGTCCAGAGAAGGGCCATGAGGATGAGCAGAGGGCTGGAGCTGCTCTGCTGTGAGGACAGACTGAGGGAGTTGGGGTTGTGCAGTCTGGAGAGGAGAAGGCTACAAGGAGACCTAATTGTGGCCTTCCAGGATCTGCAGGGGGCTCCAAGAAAGCTGGGGAGGGACTTTTGAGGGCATCAGGGAGTGATAGGGGGGAATGGAAGGAAAACTAGAAATGGGTAGATTGAGATTGGATGTGAGGAAGAAGTTGTTCCCCATGAGGGTGGTGAGAGCCTGGCACAGGTTGCCCAGGGAGGTGGTGGAAGCCTCCTGCCTGGAGGTGTTTGCAGCCAGGCTGGATGTGGCTGTGAGCAACCTGCTGCAGTGTGAGGTGTCCCTGGCCATGGCAGGGGGGTTGGAACTGGCTGATCCTTGAGGTCCCTTCCAACCCTGACAATTCTGATTCTTACTCTGCAGCTCAGGTAAAACCAAGTTTTGGTAGCCATAATGCCAATGGCATTTTTATCTCTTATTCAAGCAGTGAGCTGAAAAATGAATGAGTCATTCATTTACATAGCTCTGGTGTTGAGTAATTTGTATCCAAGGAACTAGATTGGGGGGCACAGGGATGGGAAGGGGAAGTTGGACCCTCTGCCTCAGTTAGCACCAGAGGGAGCAGGAAGAGGAGAGGGATGGAGGCACCTACAGGCTGGCAGAGCAGGGAAGGAGCCAGGACATTTTGGGAGGATGTATGGAGGTGGATTGCCTGAAGCAGCTGCTCCTGGCCTTGTTCTCTGTCTTTGCAGTCACTTGGCTTTCCTGAAGTATTGAAGGAGATGGAGGTAGCTAAGGGGATTTAATAGAATAAACCAGGTTGGCAGAGACCTTCAACATCATCGTGTCCAACCCATCAACCAATCCAACCCACCCAAACAGCTAACCCATGGCACCAAGCACCCCATCCAATCTCCTCCTGTACACCTCCAGTGATGGTGACTCCACCACCTCCCCAGGCAGCACATTCCAATGGGCAATCACTCTCTCTGTATAGAGAGAGGTAAGGAGGAGACTAGGGATTTGGGCTCTTAAAATGAGCATGGGTGGGATTGTTCTGCAAGCTCATGGGCACAGTGAGAGCAGCACAGTGAGAGCAGCACAGTGAGAGCAGCACAGTGGGGAATTTCCTGTTCGGCTGCAGGAATGCTCAGGGTTTGGGACACCTCACCCTGGAGAAGACATCCCACAGCCCATCCTGGCTGGCCCCCCCCCACACACACACACATTCAGAGGGAAGGAAGTTTGGGCTGGACAGGTCAGTGCTGGTGCTGGCACTGGACTGCAAGCATCCCTGTGCAGAATGGTTGGCAAAATGTCAGCTGTGCTCATTCTGACCCCACAGCAGGTCCCAGGCCCATGGGCTGACCCTGCCTGGTCCTTCCTCAGCACATTTGGTTGCTCTTTGCAGCAATAAAGCCACACTGAATTCCTCTGCCATCCCTCCAGGAGTGGGTTTGCCCCAGCTCCTTGAAGCACAGTGTGTATGTGTGTGTGGGGGGCATGCCTCTGGGCTGCAATTACTCTGTAACCACAGGGGGAGAGAGATGTCTGCATGGGACCCACCACAGCGGCCACCTCGTCCTGGAGGTGGAGGGAAGGTCCTGGGAGAAATGAATCATCCAGGGCCTGATGATTATTTTAGCTTCTCCCTGATGTGGCAGCATTCCTGAGGCTAAACCAGGAGTTATCTTCTGAAGCCAGCCCTTGTTTGTCCAGTGCACTGTGTCATTGTTCTGCAAGAGGCAAAATGACTCAGCCAAGGCCATCAGGAGAGTTGGTGACAGTGGGGACATGACTTTGTACAAGGGCTTGTAGTGACAGAACAAGAGGGAATGGCTTGAAGCTTGAGGAGGGGAGATTTAGACTGAAGATTAGGAAGAAATTCTCTCCAGTGAGGGTGCTGAGACACTGGAACAGGTTGCCCAGGGAGTTTGTGGATGTCCCATCCCTGGAGGTGTTCACAACCAGGCTGGATGAGGCCTTGAGCAACCTGGGCTGGTGGGAGGTGTCCCTGCCCATGGCAGGGGGGTTGGAATTGGCTGATCTTTAAGGTCCCTTCCAACCCAAACAGTCTCTGAATCTATGAACCTCCCCAGGCTCCCCAGTGTGTGCTGAGTGCTCTCTTCCTCCTGAGGAGAGGAAAGACCACAGAGCTTTGGGGTTTGGCTGGGGTTTGTCCTTTTTGCACTACAAATCCCACGTCCCTGCTGGGGGTGCCCTGGTCCTGCTGGCTGCCACCCTCCCATGCCAGGTCTGCCAGCAGAGTTTGTCAGGATATAGAGAAGGAACTTTGCATCTGGAATGGGAGCTTCAGGGAGTATTTTGTCAACATTTACTCTCTGCCTGGCTGGGGAGCGTTGGCGACGGCGTGGAGCTGCTGCTGATTAAAGCAGCAGCCAGACGTGCTGAGAGCCAGCGAGATGCTCCCTGGCTGGTGGGAGGAGGGAGCCTCCCCAGTGAAGGGTAATTAGCATGTTCCTCACAAACGAGAGCAGTGTTGTATTGTTCAGAAGTGCCACCAGGAGGACTGCATTAGTTGTCATATCAATCTTCCTCCCCGTGCACATAACTCACCCCTTAAGTGCATGACGTCTTCTGCTGACTGTGGGAACAGCTCGCTGGGGCGTTCAGCTCAGGGAATTGCTCTGCTGAGGGCAGGGCTTTCAGACACGGCTCCTCACTCAGCCCGTGGTGGGGATGTGGAGAGCCCAGCTTGTCAGCCTGGCGTGGTCGGAGCTAGACCAGAACCAATTCCGGTCAGTGCTTTGATTTCCCAGCTCAGGCTCTGCTCACTGAGGCACTTTCTGCAGCTCAGGACAGCTCTGCACAGCCAGGGGATGCTGCTGGCAGGGAGAAGCTGATGGGGAGAGCCCCTGACAAGGGCTAGGCTGCAAAAAGGCTCTGCCTTGGACTTGCTTCTGGGCAGACCAAGGGCACTGCCACAGCTTGTGCCACACCCTGGGGGGCAAGGCAGAGGTGGCAGCTGTGAGGAGGAGCTGCCAGGGGAGATGGCCCTCAGGTGCCCACCAAGGGATTGCAGCCCATGGATAGCATCTTCAGGAGCAAGCTGAGGGATCCCCAGGGTCAAGCCTCTTCTGCACTGGACAGTATTCCAGGAGCACTCTGTCCCTTCTGCCTTCCATCCCCATCCCTGTGTTCTTGATTCCAGTTCCAGAATCCAGTTCCCATCTGCTGTGGAGTCCAGGCTGGGACTTGCCTAGTGCCTGCCCCCTGCAGCAGTGGTGCCAGTGGTGCCAGCATTGCCATCAGGGGTTGGGTTCCATGTTGGTTTGTGTCTTTGTCTCTATTCCATGGCATTCTTCTTCTCTCCATCCCAGCTGGGTTAGTTTCTTTCCTACCCCATCAGTCTCTCTCCCTTCTTCCCTTTCCCCTCCCTTTGGGAAGCAGAGGGGTTCATGGAGAGCCTCTGGCACTCATCTGGTGGCCAGCCCAGCCCTGCCCCATGACACAGATGCCCCACAGGCACAAGCAAACCCAACAGTGATAGTGCAGTGCTTGTCCTGGAGAGGCTGAGGGAGCTGGGGTTGCTTAGCCTGGAGAAGAGGAGGCTCAGGAGAGACCTTGCTCTCTACAACTCCCTGAAGGGAGGCTGTAGCCAGGTGGGGGCTGGCCACGCATGTCAGCAAGGCTGTGCTTCCACGATGCAGCTTGCTGGCTGTAGCAGCAGCAGCTCTGTTATGCTTGGTCATAGAAAGAGTGGTTGGCCATTGGGATGTGCTGCCCAGGGAGGTGGTGGAGTCACCATCACTGGAGGTGTTTAGGAAGAGCCTGGCTGAGGCACTTGGCGCCATGGTTCAGTTGATCAGATGGTGCTGGGTGAGAGGTTGGACTCAATGATCTCAAAGGTCTTTTCCAGCCTGGCTTATTCTATTCTATTCTATTCTATTCTATTCTATTCTATTCTATTCTATTCTATTCTATTCTATTCTATTCTATTCTATTCTATTCTACTCTATTCTTTTCTACTCTATTCTTTTCTACTCTATTCTACTCTATTCTATTCTACTCTATTCTACTCTATTCTATTCTACTCTATTCTACTCTATTCTATTCTACTCTACTCTATTCTATTCTCTTCTCTTCTCTTCTCTTCTCTTCTCTTCTCTTCTCTTCTCTTCTCTTCTCTTCTCTTCTCTTCTCTTCTCTTCTCTTCTCTTCTCTTCTCTTCTCTTCTCTTCTCTTCTCTTCTCTTCTCTTCTCTTCTATTCTATCATTCCTGGTCCTTCAGCCTGGGTATTGGGGTTGTTTTCTGCTTTCTTAAGATACACTCAAACCTCACACAAACTAATTAATTTATCCCAGCTGCACAGGACTGTTACATTATTTGGTTTGTTGGTTTTTGTGGGTTTTGGGGTGGGTTGGTTTTTTTTTGAATGACATGATGACATGGTTAATTAATGGTCTGGGAGTTAATGAGCTGGGATCAATAACATTAAAAAGAAGAGAAAAGAAGTGGCCAAAATTATTACTCATGTAAGACTAATGCTGTCAGGTCAGGAAGCTCTGCAGTTGGTTTTAGCTTGAAGCACCATCAGTTTGTCTAGACAGTGCAGATAACAGGCAGTGTGCCTGAGAAATGGTTTATATATATATATATGTATTTTATATATATATATTTAAACATATATAAATACATATAAATATATATATTTATGTATATATATACACACAGAGATGCATAAAACCCATGTAAAGGAGCTTTTCATCCTCTAAACTTGAACCTCCAGTATTTTATTGTCTTTTCTTTCCAAAGGCAAAATCTACAACTTCTGTTTCATCATCCATCAACCCACCTCAGAAACACAAACCATAGAATCCCAGCAACCTAGGGTTGGAAAGGACCTCTGGGAATCATCCAGTCCAACCCCCCTGCCAGAGCAGCACCATAGAATCCAGCACAGGTCACACAGGAACACATCCAGATGGGGCTTGGAAGTCTCCAGTGAAGGAGACTCCACAACCCCTCTGGGCAGCCTGTTCCAGTGCTTTGTGACCCAGCAGGGCACCCACAGCAGCTTGCCCTGGATTACAATGTCCAGGTGGGTTTGGAATTTCTCCAGAGCAGAAGACTCCACAATCTCTCTGGGCAGCCTGCTCCAGGCCTCCAGCTCCCTCATGGCGAAGAAGTTTCTCCTTAAATTCAAGTGAATCCTCCTGGGTCCCACTTTCTCCTTAGGTAGAGAACTGTAGATGTGCCAATGGAGGTCAAGGGTTTCTTCTTTCAGGAGGAAATCTCCATGGCTGAAGTGGGCACAAAGCCAAGTGATATTTAACCTGTTGGTCTCCAAGGGGAGGAATTTGCCTCAGTCATCATTATACCACCCTTGGTATCATCAGAGTGCAGAGTTAAGGTGATCTGGAGATTTTAATTACATATTTTCCCCTCTTATTCTCCTTGGACTCTTTAAAGTGGTTGGAGCCAGGTAGGGGCTGGTGTCCTTTCCCAGGCAAGCAGCACCAGAACAAGAGGACACAGTCTCAGGCTGCACCAGGGGAGGTTTAGGCTGGATGTTAGGAATAAGTTCTTCACAGAAAGAGAGATTGGCCATTGGAATGTGCTGCCCAGGGAGGTGGTGGAGTCCCCATCACTGGAGGTGTTTAGGAAGAGCCTGGATGAGGCACTTGGTGCCATGGTTTAGTTGATCTGATGTTGTTGGGTGATAGGTTGGACTCGATGATCTTCGAGGTCTTTTCCATCCTGGTTAATTCTGTGTTCTGTAGTCTGTGAAGTGCTGCTCTAATGCTGAACTTTTGGCTCTATTTAATACCTGGGTTTGGAAAGATTTCAGGATCCTTCTGTTCTGTTTGTTCTGTAAACTTCTGACCCATGCTTAATTGATGGAAACAGGGTAGGTGTGTGCCTGCTATGGTTTGTGTGAGCTTTAAATTGAGCATTTCAAGGCTTGATTGCCTTTGTTCCCAGTGCCTTACGGTAAAGCCTTGCGTGCTCTGTGTGTGTGTGTGTGCAGAGGAGCAGCCCTCAGCGCCTGTCTTGCACAACCAGAGCTCTGTGCTGTGTGGAGCAGAGCTGGGAAATGGTTTCCCATAAAACACAGCAGGAGTTTCCCTCCAAACAGACATAAGCATCACCATAATGGCCTGGCACACCTGAACTCTGCGTGCACCCGCGGAGGGGCCGCTGTGAGTGAGCCCTCTGCTTGCTTCTGGTGTTGGGATCTTGGTTGGAGTTTGTGCTTTGGTGGTTGGAATTTGTGATGCCAAACCCTAGCACGTGATATATCTGGGGAGGAATAACAACAGGCACCAGGACAGGTTAAGAGCTGCCCTGCTGGAAAGCAGCCCCACAGAGAAAGACCTTGGAGTCCGAGGGGACAGCAGGCTCTGCATGGGACAGCAATGTGCCCTGGCGGCCAAGAGAGCCAATGGCATCCTGGGGTGCAGCAAGGAAAGTGTGGCCAGCAGGGCTGGGGAGGTTCTTCTATGCCTCGACTCTGCCCTGCTAAGACCACAGCTGCAATTCTGTGTCCAGTTTGGGGCTCCCCAGTTCAAGAGAGACAGAGACCTGCTGGAGAGAGTCCAAGGGAGAGCCACGAGGATGCTTAGGCGACTTGAGCATCTCTCCTGTGAAGAGAGACTGAGAGCCCTGGGGCTGCTTAGTCTGGAGAAGAGAAGACTGGGAGGGGATCTGATCAATGTCTATCAATATCTGAGGGCTGGGGGTCAAGTGGAGGGGGCCAAGCTCTCTTTGGTGGTGCACAGTAAGATAAGAAACACCAGGTTCAAGCTTGAACACAGAAGATTTCACCTCAACATGAGGAGAAACTTCTTTGCAGTGAGGGTGACAGAGCCTGGTTAATTCTATTCTATTCTATTTTCCATTCTACTGCTGGTGCTCCACTAGGGGAAATGGCTTCATGTTGTACCAGAGGAGGTTTAGGTTGGATATTAGGAAAAATCTCTTTGCTGCAGGAGTGGTCAGGTGCTGGAGGAGGCTGCCCAGTGAAGTGGTGGAGCAGCTGTTGCTGAAGGTGTTCAAGGAAGGTGTGGGCATGGCACTTTGGGTTTAATGGCCATAGTGGTGTTAAATTTGACTCACAGTATCACAGTATCACAGTAGAACTAAGGTTGGAAGAGACCTCAAGGATCATCGAGTCCAACCTATCAACACAGACCTCATGACTACACCATGGCACCAAGTGCCACATCCAATCCCCTCCTGAACACCTCCAAGGATGGTGACTCCACCACCTCCCTGGGCAGCACATCCCAATGCCGAATGACTCGCTCGGTGAAGAACTTCCTCCTCACCTCGAGTCTAAACCTCCCCTTGCACAGCTTGAGACTGTCCTCTTGGTCTGGTGCTGGTGGCCTGGGAGAAGAGACTAACCCCTTCCTGGCTACAACCACCTTTCAGGTAGTTGTAAAGGGCAATGAGGTCACCCCTGAGCCTCCTCTTCTCCAGGCTAAACAACCCCAGCTCCCTCAGCCTCTCCTCACAGGGCTTGTGTTCAAGGCCTCTCCCCAGCCTTGTTGCCCTTCTCTGGACACCTTCAAGTGTTTCTATGTCCTTTCTTAAACTGAGGGACCCAGAACTGGACACAGTACTCAAGGTGTGGCCTAACCAATGCAGAGCACAGGGGCACAATGACTTCCCTGCTCCTGCTGGCCACACTATTCCTAATGCAGGCCAGGATGCCATTGGCCCTCTTGGTCACCTGGGCACACTGCTGGCTCATGTTCAGGCGGCTGTCGATCAGCACCCCCAGGTCCCTCTCTGTTTGGGAGCTCTTCAGCCACTCTGACCCCAGCCTGATAGCTCTGCATGGGGTTGTTGTGGCCAAAGTGCAGCCCCTGGCACTTGGACTTGTTGAATGCCATCCTGTTGGCCTCTGCCCATCTGTCCAGTCGGTCGAGGTCCCTCTGCAGAGCCCTTCTGTCCTCTAACTGACCAACATCTGCTCCTAACTTGGTGTCATCTGCAAACTTGCTGATGACTGACTCAACCCACTCCTCCAGATCATCAATGAAGATATTAAAGAGGACAGGGCCCAGCACTGATCCCTGGGGGACGCCACTGGTGCCTGGCTGCCAGCTGGCTGTGGCACCATTCACCACCACTCTCTGGGCTCAGCCTCCAGCCAGTTCCTAACCCAGCACAGAGTGTAGTGGTCCAATCCACAGGCTGACAGCTTAGCCAGCAGTTTGCTGTGGGGGACGGTGTCAAAGGCCTTGCTGAAGTCCAGGTAGACCACATCCACTCAGTGATCTTAAAGGTCCCTCCCAGCCACAGCAATTCTGTGGGTGAGTTGCTTGGTGTTGCTTGCAGCTATCTTCAACATGCAGCTCCATGGGCAACCGCTCCTGTGGAGACTGATGTGTGCATGCACAAGGAGGGGATGGTCCCTGTGTCCCTGCTGAATGTCAGAAGGAAATAACAGTTTTAATGTAAAATGGGACTCATTAGATGGTTCTGCATTTGTTAATTAAGCCCAGCCAGTGCTACCAACCCTTCTTGTGCTCACCCAGGCCTGTGCACGCAGATTAACTTTGCTGGGATGAGCTGCCAGGGTTTTTTTTGGCAGTGTCCAAGCAGAGATTTGCTGTCCCAGCTGAGGGCTGCACAGAATCATAGTCTGGTTTGAGTTGTAAAAGACCTTTAAAGGTCATCTAGACCCTGCAGTGAGCAGGAACACCTTCAACTAGAGCAGGTTGCTCAGAGCCCTGTCCTGGAATGGTTCCAGGGATTGGTTGTTCTTATCTCAGCCTGGCATCCTAGGGCAAGAGATGGAGCAGAGGCAGTCTCCAAGCAATCTGCAGGGCTTTGGGTGTTCCCTGGAAGCATGGGAAGGAGTAGATTAGTGTGTTGCCTTTTAACCTTGAACCCATTGAATCTTACAAGGGAAATGTATTTTTCCATCAGTACAAACCAGCCCCTCCTTCCAAAACAGAACCAAAACCCCACCAACAACCAGCCAACAATCCACAGGGGACAAACATTTGGTGCCAAAGTCATTCCTGGTAATCCTAGAAGAAGCATAAGTGGTCACCTTCTGCCCTGTGATGGACTCATCCCCCTGATCAGGCTGAGGGGCAGCAGTACCTGCGTGGGGAGTGGGTTGGGTTTGCTGTACCTGGCAGTGAAAAACTTCTTGCAAAAGTTGTGCTGCAGAGATGAGCAATAGGGGAAACAGCACAGAGCCTGTGGGGGAGAGATTCTGAGCTGATGCATGGGTGCTGTAGGTGATGCTTCACGAGCCTGTGCTGTGACCAGGAACAGTGTGACTGCAGCAGGGCTACCCCAGTGCCATCCCGTGATCTGGCCTGGAATAGAATCATCATCTGGGCTGGAAAAAGCCTGAAGATCATTGAGCCCAACCATTATCTGACTCTTGCAATGCAGGATTTGGGCTTGATTCCTGGTCAGGATGTAGGAAAAATCGCTCCTTGCAGCACTGAACCATAGGGAAGTACAAAGCTTGGCTAGCTCCAGAAGTGGCTGCCATGTAACATGCCATAGGTAGTTTCCAGCTGGTCATGTTGAAGGGATCTGCACAGTGCTTGGAGCAGTAGCCCAGCTCTAGGTTGCCTGCAGGCACTACTGCATCCCTGCTTAGGCCACACCTTGAGTCCTGTGTACAGTTCTGGGCCCCTCAATCTAAGACATTGAGACTCCTGAATGTGTCCAGAGAAGGGCAACAAGGCTGGGGAGAGGCCTTGAGCACAGCCCTGTGAGGAGAGGCTGAGGGAGCTGGGGTTGCTTAGCCTGGAGAAGAGGAGGCTCAGGGGAGACCTTCTTGCTCTCTCCAACTCCCTGAAGGGAGGTTGTAGCCAGGTGGGGGTTGGTCTCTTCTCCCAGGCAACCAGCACCAGAACAAGAGGACACAGTCTCAAGCTGTGCCAGGAGAAGTTTAGGCTGGAGGTGAGGAGAAAGTTCTTCACTGAGAGAGTTGTTGGCCATTGGAATGTGCTGCCCAGGGAGGTGGTGGAGTCCCCATCCCTGGAGGTGTTCAAAAAAGGCTTGGATGTGGCAGTTGGAGCCATGGTTTAGTTGTCATGAGGTGCTGGGTGATAGATTGGACTTGGTGATCTCTGAGGTATTTTTCAACCCTATTGATTCTATGATTCAACAGTTCAATGATTCCAGTGAGCTCCTGCAGTGCCCTGACACCTGCCCAGTCCATCCTTGTTCTCTCAGTTGATTAAATACGCTGGGATGGGTTGAGGAATTCGAGCTGGAAAAGAAGAAGCAAGCTCAGGACCGCAGGAATCACCTTGAAGGGGAGAACAGGAAGAACTGGCTAGGTGAGCCAGCTCATTAATTAACTGGCTCCTTAATTAGCTTTCAGGGGACTGCTATTTTGGAAATGCATGTCCAAAAATAAGTGGCCCCCTGGAACAAGTGCCTGTGGCACACTCCTGGCTCAAGCCAGAGGAGTGCTCATGCCAGGGGTGCACAGCTGCTCCCCCAGCAGCTGCTAAGTGTGGTGTGGAAACCCGGGGGAGGGGACAACCTTTGCAGGGGTGACCTCCCCCACAGTACCTCCTTGTGGCTGCAAACAGCTTTGATCCTTTCATCCACACAGCATTGCTAACACAGGGCAGGGTGCCAGGTGGCCAAGAAAGCCAATGGCATCCTGGCCTGGATTAGAAATGCTGTGTCCAGCAGGAGTAGGGAAGTGATTGTTCCTTGCTCTGGGGAGGCCACACCTTGAGTATTGTGTCCAGTTTTGGGCACCTCAATGCAGGAGAGAGGTGGAGGTGCTGGAGCCAGGGCAGAGGAGGGCAAGGAAGATGTGAAGGGCATGGAGAATAAATCTGATGAGGAATGACTGCAGAAGCTGGGGATGGTTAGTTTGGAAAAGAGGAGGCTGAGGGGAGACCTCATTGCTGTCTGCAACTGCCTGAAGGGACATTGTAGAGAGGTTGGTGCTGGTCTCTCCTCACAGGTGATTAGTGACAGAGCAAGAGGGAACTGCCTCAAAGCTGCCACTGGGTAGGTTTATACTGCACATTGGGAAGCACTATTTCCATAGCAAGAGTGGTCAGGGATTGGAATGTGCTGCCCAGGGAGGTGGTGGAGTCACCAACCCTGGAGGTGTTTAAAGGTGGTTTGGATGTGGTAATTGGGGCTATGGTTTAGGGGTGACCCTTGTAGAGTAAGGCTCTGGGTTGGATTTGATGATCCTGAGAGTCTGTCCCAACCTGAATGTTCCTGTGATTCTGTGATCCCTGGGTGTAGCACTCTTGAGCTTTCAAGGCCAAAAGCTCCCAAATTGGGGTGAAAAGATAGGGTGGACCTGCACCCTTGCTGGTCAAGGCTTCTTCCCTGTTGCAAGACTGGTTTCCCATCACCCTCAGCAGCTCTTGTGGATTTTTCTCACGTGGCTCAAGGCATTTTGGAGGCTGGTGGAGTGAGTGGTGGTTGCACTCAGCATCTCATTGACAGATCACAGAATGTTAGGGGTGGGAAGGGACCTTTGGAGATCATTGGAGTCCAGCCCTGCTGCCAGAGCAGGTTCACCTAGAGCAGGTTGCACAGGATGGTGTCCAGGTTGGTTTGGAATGAATCCAGAGATGGAGACTCCACCACCCCTCTGGGCAGCCTGCCCCAGTGCTGTTCCACCACACCCAAAGTAGGGAAGTTCCTCCTCCTGTCTAGGTCAAACTTCCTATGTTTCTGTCCTTTACCCCTTGTCCTGTCACTGGGCACCACTGCAAAAAGACTGTCCCCACCCTCCTGACACCCCCTTCTTTAAGTGTTTACAAGCATTGACAAGATTCCCCCTCAGTCTTCCCTTCTCCAGGCTAAAAAGCCCCAAGTCCCTCAGCCTTTCTTCGTCAGAGATGCTCCAGTGCCCTGATCACCTTTGCAGCCCTTTGCTGTGAGCTCTCATGCAGTTCCCTCTCCTTCTTCAACGGGGGAGCCTAGAACTGGGTGCTTAGTGGCAGCAGAACACCTCAGATGGGGAGCTGGAGGGGATTCATCCTTCAGCAGGAAGGGGAAGGCAGTGCCCAGGGGCTTGCTGAGCCGCCCCTTCCCCTCTGCAAATATTTATGCTTTCAGCTCTCTGGCTTAAAGGCCTAATTGGAGTCTAGGTGAGCAGGCACACTTGCAGAGAGCCTAATAGAGACATTGCAGTGCTATTAGCACAGATGGTTGTCATATGTATGCAAATGAGGAGCAAATTGAATTTGGTGTCCCCTCTCACCAGCTGTCCTATCAGCACCGGCTCCTGCAGCAGCAAAAGACACTGCCGCTGCTCTGCTAATCTGTCATCGCAGATTAATTACAACTAACACATTAATCATCGTTTGTTTCCCCGCTACAAAGGAAGTATCTTGTTCTTTCAAGTGCATTCTGGTGGGGTGGGGTGCTCCAACCTGGGCACAGAAAAGAGAAAGGCAATGAGGGCCAAGGCAGCTTCATTAGCGCCAGCGCCTGGGGCTGGGGCTGCAGGAGCCTCACCGGGACTCGTGTGTGCTCCTTCTGGCAAGCCAGACCCCTCCGTGGGGACTGAGAGCCCCAGCCGCCTGCCAGGAGCTCCTGGGACATCCATTTTGCTCCATCATCCTGCCCAGGACACATGTTTCTCTGCCTGGCTTCGTCCCAAAGCGATGGTGTCACTCCTTTCCCAAGCTTCCAAGGGGGTCGTTAGTGTTTAGCAGAGACCTTGGCTGCTCCCTGGCAAAGCAGCTGTGATGGGCCAAGGAGCTCCTTGGGGATGATGCCACCCTTCAGGCAAAGGCACTTTTACTGCTGCCTTGGATGGGAAAAGAAGCAGTTTAGTCTCACCACTAATTTTGACATCTTGATGAAAAGGAAAATCATAGAATCATAGAATCAGTCAGGGTTGGAAGGGACCACAAGGATCAGCCAGTTCCAACCTCCCTGCCATGGCCAGGGACACCCCACACTAGATCAGCCTGGCCAGAGCCTCAGCCAGCCTGGGCTTAAACACCTCCAGGGATGGGGCCTCAACCACCTCCCTGGACAACCCATTCTAGGGCTTCACCACTCTCATGGGGAAGAACTTCCTCCTCACCTCCAGCCTGAATCTCCCCACCTCCAGCTTCATTCCATTCCCCCTAGTCCTATCACTACCTGAGATCCTGAGCAGTCCCTCCCCAGCCTTCCTGTAGTCCCCTTCAGATACTGGAAGGCCACAATGAGGTCACTTCAGAGCCTTCTCTTCTCCAGACTGAACAGCCCCAACTCCTTCAGTCTGTCCTCATAGGAGAGGTGCTCCAGCCCTCTGATCATCCTTGTGGCCCTTCTCTGGACACCTTCCAGCACCTCCAGATCCCTCTTGTAATAGGGGCTCCAGAGCTGGAGGCAGTACTCCAGGTGGGGTCTCCCCAGGGCTGAGCAGAGGGGGAGGATCACCTCCCTTGCCCTGCTGGCCACACTTCTCCTGATGCAGCCCAGGATCTGATTGGCTTTCTGGGCTGCAAGTGCACATTGAGAGCTCCTGTTGAGCTTTTTGTCCACCAGCACCCCCAAGTCTCTCTCCTCAGGGCTGCTTTCCAGCCAGTCCCTGTCCAGCCTGGATTTATGCCTGGGATTGCCTCCACCCAGATGCAGGACCCTGCACTTGCTCTTGTTGAACCTCAGGAGGTTGGCTTGTGCCCACCTCTCCAGCCTGTCCAGGTCCCTCTGGATGGCCTCCTTGGTGTCATCAGCACACTTGCTGAGGGTGCACTCAATGCCACTGTCCATGGCAAAGTTCCAACCTCTCTGCCATGGGCAGGGACACTTCACACTACAGCAGGTTGCTCACAGCCACATCCAGCCTGGCTGAAAAAACCTCCAGGGATGAGGCTTCCACCACCTCCCTGGGCAACCTGTGCCAGGCTCTCACCACCCTCATGGGGAAGAACTTCTTCCTAACATCCAATCTGTATCTCCCCATTTCTAGTTTTGCTTCATCCCCCCCAGTCCTGTCACTCCCTGACACCCTAAAATGTCCCTCCCCAGCTTTCCCCACCACAGTTTCAGACAGAGGTCTATTCTCAGCTATTTGATTTATTTATTTTCCCCCCTCACCCCCAGGTTTTTGTGCTAGTTATTGGAGTAAGCCACAGTTCTCCTTGGTTCTCCATTAGCTTAGTGTTTGGAGTGGTGCCTCTGCTCCACATGTGGTCTTTAATGCCATGTTCTGAAGATACTGATGACAGATGTTAATGATCTCTACTTAATCAATCTGTAGAAGCTCAAGCCTCTTGCATTCCAAGAGCTGGAGGGATGCTGAAGGAGCCAGGGTGGACAATTGCCAGCAGCTCCAGCCAGATAGGAACTCTGTTACCAGAAGCAGTAACTGGGCCAAATAAGCTTCTTCAGCCATCCTGGAGGCTTTCATGTGTCCTTCTGGTGTCTAAAACTATTCCCCTTGCTGGGCTGCTCTGTGTCATTGTCCATGCATCTCCCAATAACCCACACTGGGTTATTGCTGGTTTGAGGACATTTAACCAAAGCCTGGGGATGGCACCACCTTCTCTCTTCATTTGGTCCTCTAACAGCACAGAGGCCTGGGTCCTGCTCTGCCCCAGCCCAACATATCCTCTGCTCTGAGACCTACCCAAGCATCCCAAGCATGTAAGGGTCACAGAGCCCTGGAACAGGCTGCCCAGAGAGGTTGTGGAGTCTCCTTCTCTGGAGACTTTCAAGCCCTGTCTGGATGTGTTCCTGTGTGACCTGTGCTGGATTCTATGGTCCTGCTCTGGCAGGGGGGTTGGACTTGATGATCTCTTTGGGTCCCTTCCAACCCCTGTGATCCTATGATCCCTATCTTGAAGAGGGTTTCTGCTTATTTTGGGGCCATGAAGCTACTGCTGTTAAGGCAGGAGGGAACATTTAGCACCTTCACACCTCAGAGCAGCATTCACTTGATTCTCTTCCTTCCTGACAGAATTTATGCGAGGTTTGGTAGATGTAACACCAGCACTGGGATGCTTCTGCAGCAGAGATCATCTGTTAAGGTTATAAACCCAACTGCAGAGCAATTCCCAGACAAGAAAACCTAGGGAGGTGGAGCTGCAGATGGGGAGTGGGTCAGGAACTTGTGAGTAATAACCATTACCAAAGTGTAATTATCCCTAACCAGGCAGAACCAACAGCAGAAGTTCAAAGCCACAGGACACAGTCACCGCTCCCACTCATCACGAGCTGGGTCACCTTCAGAAGGAAGCAAACCCACTCCTGTGATTGCCTGTGAGAAGGGTTAGCAAGGCAGGAAGGATCTGCAGTTTGGCAGCAGAAATCCATGGAACATGCCATTTGATTTTGTCCTACAGCTTAATGTGTGATTCAGTTTCTCTGACACGTACTTGGTCTGATGTCTCCATACTCAAGTCATCAGAAATGGAGTTTTCAGCTGTTCTGATTGGCATGGCATTTCCAGGGGTGGGGAGAGAAGGGGGAAGGGCTCCTCAGTTCAGGAAGGACCTCAGGAAAGTGCTTGAAACTCCAGTGAAGAGCCACAAAATGATTAAGGGAGAGGAACATCTCCCTGCTGAGGACAGGCTGAGGGAGCTGGGGGTCTTGAGCTTGGAGCAGAGGAGCCTGAGGGGTGACCTCATTCATGTTGATAAAGATGTGCAGGGCAGTGTTGGGAGGACAGAGCCAGGCTCTGCTCAGGGGTGTCCTGTGATAGGACAAGGGGCAATGGATGCAAGCTGGAGCAGAGGAGGCTTCATGGGAACAGAAGAGAAAGCTTTTTCACTGTGAGTGTGCCAGAGCCCTGGAACAGGCTGCCCAGAGTGGTTGTGGAGTCTCCTTCTCTAGAGATATTTGATATCCACCTGAATCTGTTCCTGTCTGACCTTCTCTAGGTGGTCCTGCCCTGGCGGGGGGGGGGGGGGGGGGGTAGACTCAATTTTTTGAGGTGCCTTCCTACCCCTAACATTCTGTGAAGGGGCTTGGAGTTGAAGTTTGTGATGCTCTGCTATGAAACCTGACTGAGGTGCCATTGGCATTTCTGTAGAGGTGGTGTTTAACTCCAAATTTCTCTTAACTTCCAGAGAAGTCATTCCATCCTCAGAGGGGTGGCTTCTGCCATTGAACCTGGGGCCCAGTGTCAAGACAGCTGAAGTGTAACTGCACCTCAGGTCCTCTGCAATGGGGAACAACTTCTTCCTGACATCCAATCTGAATCTACCCATTTCTAGTTCCCATTCCCCCCAGTCCTATCACCCCCGGACACCCTCAAAAGTCCTTCCCCAGCTTTCTTGTAGCTCCCTGCAGATACTGGAAGGCCACAATAAGGTCTCCTTGGAGCCTTCTCTTCTCCAGACTGAACAGCTCCAGCTCCTTCAGCCTGTTGTCATAGGAGAGGTGCTCCAGCCCTCTGCTCATCCTCAGACCTGTCTGTCAGCACTGAATCTCTGCTCCCAGTGTGCTCATCTGCCACCTGACAGCTCCTGTGTTCCCTGTGCCCCTGCTCAGGCTGGTGATCCAGTTTCTTGCAGATGACTGATCATGGGATTAGTGCCTCCTCCAGCCAGAGCAGGACAGTTGGAACCACATCAGTCGTTTAGACCTTCATGAAAGCCATGCCTGTCCCTGGCTGACAGAGGCTGACCATTTACCTGGGCAGGGTTCTCCAGCTGACTGCCAGGTCATGAGAGCCATGCAAGCATCAACCCAGAGGACAAGGTGTAGAGCAGCAGGATGCCTTTGCACAGCTCAAGTGGAGATTTCCAATAGGTTTCTTACACAACAGGTCTCCTTTTAGCCTGAGGAAAAGGAGGCTGAGAGGAGTCCTTATTGTTCTCTACAGCAACCTGAAAGGAGGTGATAGTGAGGTTGGTGTTGGCCTCTTCTCCCAAGTAACTAATGACAGGACAAGAGGAAGTGACCTCAAGACGTGCCAGGGGAGGTTTAGGTTGGATATTAGTCACAATTAGGAACAATTTATTCGCTGTAAGAGCGGTCAGGCATTGGCCCAGGCTGCCCTTGGAGGTGGTGGAGTCACCAGCCCCTGAGGTGTTTGAAAAGTGAGGAGATGTGGCACTCTGGGGACATGGTCTAGTGGTCATAGAGGAGTTGGGTAGAAGGCTGGACCTGATGCTCTTCGAGGTCTTTCACAACCTTAATGATCCTTTAGGCTGGTGTGATGGCTGCAAGCATCCTGTCCCATTGTGCCTGCTCCCTGGGAGGTGCTCTCCTCTGATGGACCTGGTGTTTCCTTTGGCCATGGCGTGGAAACTCAGATGTTCCTTCCATCTGATTGAAGCTGGGAGTGCTTCTGTTCGCTTCAGCCTTTGCATCCAGCCCTTAACTCGTGCAGGACGTGTGAGGAGGGTGCCTGGGGTGAGGGCAGGCTTTGAGGGGTGCCCCTGAAGGGTTTAATCATAGAATCATTTGGGTTGGAAAAGACCTTTAGGATTGAGTAGCTGTGCTCAGTACTCTCTAAGCAGTGGTAAGGGTTGTGTTTGCAGAAGTGTCCCTTTTGGGGTCAAATATATGTCTAGACAGCAAGCTCTTAGTGGTGGCTGAAATGTTTCCCTCCTGGCCTCGTAAAAACATACTATCACCTCTAAAACATGCTTCTGGAGAGAAATGTTTCTGCTCTGGGGCTGTAAGAAGCACCTGAGCCTTGCTGCCAGTGGAAAAAGCAGGGGGAGGGAAGAAAAAAAACACTTCTATGGTTTTCCAGGGAAGTTTTGGGTGGCACATGGGGCACCATCATCTTGTGCTGGAAGAGGCCTTCACACACACACACACACACACACACACACACACAGAGGATCACCAAGGTTGGAAGAGACCTCAAAGATCACCAAGTCCAGCCTTGAAGCACTTCCAGTTTGAACTGATCCCATCTCTTCCAGGACTATCTCTTCTTTTCAGAGGGGGAAACCCCCTGGAAGGACCTTTTTGCACCCACAGCTTGGCCACAAGAGCCATCGTGGCAGGGAGAGAGAGCTGTTCAGAGCCCTCCTGGCTTCTGGCTTTTGTTGGCAGTAGCAAAGACACACAAAATGCACCCCAGCAAAGCTAAACGATGCAGTTGGTGCCACCCCTGACCCACAGCTTCCCAGGTCGAGGTTCATGTGGGCAGGCATCTGCAAGCACCCCATCTTTGTCCCAGAGGTAGCTTTGGCACTTCATTTGCGTTCCAGCCACGTTTGCCAGGGCTGCTTCTACCCCTTGACATATATCTGGATGCAAAGAGCCATGCAAGTTGCCACCACTGGTGCCCAAACCCTGCTGTCTGGGCAAAACACAAATCCGTTTTAGATCAAAGCCTGCCTGTTTGTAAGCAAATGGTGCGTTGAGGAGAGCAGGCTGTAAATTCAAGGCAGAGCCTTTTCAGTGCTCCCCCACCAGGGTCTGGATGCTTCCCAAATCTCTGCTAATTGGCCCCGGGAGACACTCCCCTCCCCCTGCTGCCCCCTCCTCCCCCATTCACTGCACCCTCCTCGGTTTTCTGAGCCTGAGGGGGGGAATGAAATCCCTCAATGGTTTGTGTCTGTGTGTGGGGAGCATTTTGTATCCACATAAAACCATCCTAGGTTTGGATATCAGCTAACACCTCCTGTAACTAAAGAGCCCACCCAGCGCTGGCACCACCAGGAACACCCAGTTTGCCCCAGCACAGACAAAAGGATGGGATTTGGACCTCAGGCTGCGTTTTCCCCCAGTGTTGACCAGGCAGAGCTGGTAATGGGGAGCAGGTGGGAGGAATTGAGCCTGGCCCAGGGTATTTCTGACAGTGGGTAATAAAGGATTACAGTTTGAAAGAGTGAGATTTGGGGGCTTTCATGTTGTTAGCATCACAATGAACTGCCAGCCCCAAGGTAAGGGAGATGACCTGGAAGTCTGCTCTTCCAGGAAGCCATATCAATCACTCCCCAGCTCCTCCACCCCAACCCTACTTTGCCACAAAGGCAGCAGCTCTGCCAGCAGTGCTGGGGGAGGTGAGAGCAGGAGAAGGTTTCCCTCTGGATTTACCTCCTGCTCAGGCTTCAGGAGCAGCAGCCAGCCAGGGAAAGGCAGTTTCAGTCCGATGAACATTGGCACTGAAGGTCTTCACTTGCTGGCTGCTGCCTCCCATGAGCAGTGATTTTGCAGCTTTAGAGGGGCTGATCAAAAGGCTGGGGACAGACTTTGGAGCAGGGCCTGTTTGTGACAGGAAAAGGGGGGATGGCTTGAAACTCAAAGAGGGAGACTCAGACTGGAAAGGAGGAAGAAATGTTTGAGGGTGGTGAGGCTCTGTCCCAGGTTGCCCACAGAGGTGTGAGCTGCCCCATGGCTGAAAACCATTGCAGGTCAGGTTGTTTGGGGTGTGGGCAACCTGCTCTGGTTGCAGATGTCCCTGCTGACTGCAGAGAGGTTGGACTGGATGAGCTTTGAAGGTCCCTTGCAACCCCAAACTAGTCTGGGATGTTATGATTTGGGTCCCTGTGCCCCCTGTCCACACCTTGAGTCCTGTGTCCAGTTCTGGGCCCCTCAGTTTAAGAAGGACATTGAGACACTTGAAGGTGTCCAGAGAAGGGCAACAAGGCTGGGGAGTGGTCTGGAGCACAGCCCTGTGAGGAGAGGCTAGGGAACTGGGGGAGAGCTGTGCACTGCTTTCCCTCTCACCTGTGAGTGCCTAATAACAAGCCTGTGTTATCAAAAGAGGAAGAATTGTTAACTTGCAAGCTGCTCTTCCCCAGTGTTGCAATTCCTTTTCACAAGCTGGCAGGGCAGCTTCTCAACTGCTTCTTACAGTCACAGACCTGTTGAGGAGGTGAGCCTGGAGAAGAGGAGGCTCAGGGGAGACCTTCTTGCTCTCTACAACTACCTGGAGGGTGCTTGTAGCCAGGTGGGGATTGGTCTCTTCTCACAAGCAACCCAGCACCAGAACAAGAGGACACAGTCTCAAGCTGTGCCAGGGGAGGTTTAGGCTGGAGGTGAGGAGAAAGTTCTTCACTGAGGGAGTTGTTTGCCGTTGGAATGTGCTGCCCAGGGAGGTGATGGAGTCCCCATCCCTGGAGGTGATCAGAGGGGAATGGATGTGTGCACTTGGTGCCATGGTTTAGTCATGAGGTCTGTGGTGACAAGTTGGACTTGATGATCTTTGAGGTCTCTTCCAACCTTGGTGATTCTGTGATCTGTGATTCATTCTGAGTTTTATCTCGATTGACCTCTCTCAAGAAAACTGCAAATGCTATTATTTTCTTTAAAGTTTTGGGATTTTGGGGTGTGTGTGTGTCAGTAAAACAATTAATTTCTCTCAGCATGCAGTGCGTTGCTACTTTCTTGTTGTTTCCTCCCTTTTTTTGTTTTTAATCCATGTGGTTCTCTTTTGAAACAGAGCTTTGTTTGCAAAGGAAATGTCAACATTTTTTAGACTTGAGAATATCGAGGCAAAGCTGCTCTGCTATTCCAATATTTCTTTTTCTTCCCTTTGCTTATTTGTTTTTTTTGTTGCCAAACAACCCAATTAATTTGTTGTGAGTTTACAGCTGAGTGAAACTAGTAGAAAAATCCTGTTTTTGAAAAGAAAAGAAGAAGGAAGAAGGAGAAGGAGAAGGAGAGGAGAAGGAGAAGGAGAAGGAGAAGGAGAAGGAGAAGGAGAAGGAGAAGGAGAAGGAGAAGAAAGAAGAAGAAGAAGGGGAAGAAAGAAGAAAAAGAAGGAGAAGAAGAAGAAGAAGAAAAAAGGAAGAAAGAAGAAGAAAGTAGAAGGAAGAAGAAGAAGAAATAAGAAGAAGAAAGAAGAAGAAAAAAGGAAGAAAGAAGAGAAGAGAAGAAGAAGAAGAAAGAGAAGAAAGAAGAAAGAAGAAAGAAGAAAGAAGAAAGAAGAAAGAAGAAGAAAGTAGAAGGAAGAAGAGAAGAAATAAGAAGAAGAAAGAAGAAGAAAAAAAGGAAGAAAGAAGAAGAAAGAAGAAAGAAGAAGAAAAGAAGAAAGAAGAAAGAAGAAGAAAGAAGAAAGAAGAAAGAAGAAAGAAGAAGAAAGTAGAAGGAAGAAGAAGAAGGAAATAAGAAGGAAGAAGAAGAAAAAAAGGAAGAAAGAGAAGAAGAAAGAAGAAGAAAAAAGGAAGAAAGAAGAAGAAAGAAGAAGAAAAAAGGAAGAAAGAAGAAGAAAGAAGAAGAAAGAAGAAGAAAGTAGAAGGAAGAAGAAGAAGTAAGAAGACGAAGAAGAAAGAAGAAGAAGAAAGTAGAAGGAAGAAGAAGAAAGAAGAAGAAGGAAGAAGAAGAAAGAAGTAGAAAAGAAGAAAAGAAGAAGAAGAAAAGAAGGAAGAGAAGAAAGAAGAAGAAAGAAGAAGAAGAAAGAAGGAAGAGAAAGAAGAAGAAGAAAGAAGGAAGAGGAAGAAGAAAGAAGAAGAAATGCTTTGCCTTGATGAAATACCAAGCCAAGAGGGGAAAGACCAGTTGGTAGCACACAGACCAACCCATGGCAGGTGCTCCACAGGCACAGGAGTGAATTTGAATTGCCACAGAATGTGTGCAGCTGATGAGTAGGAGCAAGAATTGCTTGCCCCAAGTCGCAGCGGGAGCAGAGGGTGAAAAGCAATGAAGGACGTTCATGGCAGAGCAGGATTTTGAGCACAGGATGGTGTGTGGAAGGTGGAAGCTAGAGGTGGTAAATATGAGAACTCCCCTTTCTGACCTGGCAACAACAAGTTTCTCTCAGGCAAATCACAGAGATCTTCCCAAGACCCCCAGGAAGTATCTGGAAACATTCCCACAGCATAAATACTCTTGACATCTGCCACTGAGCAGTCCTGCTGTGTGAAATGGAGCAAAACTCCTTGCATTCCCTCTCTGCGTTCCACACTGTCATGATCTAAGTTCACCTTCTCTCTTCTTCCCATCTCTCAATGCCTTTCTTTCCATCTTTGCTCCAGTTGGTGCTACAATGACCTTGTGTCCCAGGGAAAGGAGCTAGGTGATGGGGAGCTTTGGCAAGCCTGCTGGATGCTGCCCAAACTGTGCGGGTCCCTGCTGCCTCCCAGAATGACAAACAGCTTCTCCAAAGCCTTGTAGCACCTTCTGTGTTCTGACCAGGGAACTGGGAGTGTGGCTCCTTCTGATGCAAGTGTAAAAGAACAAGCCCCAGAGCTATCTCTTAGACTTTAACTTCGGAGGCTTAGCAGATTTCCAATTACAGAATCACAGAATTGTCAGGGTTGGAAGGGACCTCAAGGACCATCCAGTTCCAACCCCCCTGCCATGGGCAGGGACACTTCACACTACAGCAGGTTGCTCACAGCCACATCCAGCCTGGCTGCAAAAACCTCCAGGCAGGAGGCTTCCACACCTCTCTGGGCAACCTGTGCCAGGCTTTCACCACCCTCATGGGAACAACTTCTTCCTAACATCCAATCTGAATCTGCCTATTTCTAGTTTTCTTCCATTCCCCCCAGTCCTATGTCTCCCTGACACCCTAAAATGTCCTCCCCAGCTTTCTTGCAGGCCCTCTTCAGATATTGTCATCTTCCTGGTTTTGTGTTATCTGTGCCCAGCACCTGACATGTAGAAAGCATGCTTTGAAGGACAAGTAAGTTCCCCTGATCATGAAAATAGCCATAGTAAATTACATGACCTATGAGAATCACTCCCAAAGACCCTGGGGGGAGCTGGATGCCCACAATCCATTTTGGCCAGACCGTCTGTCCATGGCAGATCTCCTCTAGACTTTGGTGCTTTGTGTCCTCTTCTTCCATGGGGCTATGTGAGATGAAAGCAGAGAAGTTTGATGCAGGCAGCTGTTTTGCCCGTGAGGTTCAGCCTCACCGCCTCAGCAGCTCCCAGAAGAAAGCCACCAGGCCCCAGCAGCTGTGGTATGAGAGGTGAAGATAGGACCCAAAGGGTAAGAAGAGAGATATCTTTGTGGTATGAACATGAAAGTGGTCCCACCAGGGCTTGGTACTTGGTTCTGCAGCAGCTGACTTGAGATGGGTGAAGTTTACCCTTCTGGAAAGGGTTAGTGAGAGACCTAAAACATCACTTCCCACCCCACTTCCATCTGCCTATAAAGGGCAGGTGAAAGCAGCCAGCTTGGGTTTTTCTGCTTCAAGTGAGTGCAAAATGCAAATAAATGGACTAAATAACAGAGCAGGGTTACCAGTTCGAGTGACTGACAACTGGGAGCCAGGGGGAGAAGGAGGGGAAAAAAAAAGCCATCAGGTTATTTGGAGGAAAGTAATAGCACAAGAATTCCATTTGCCTCTTGTCTTTGGAGCCTGTTCAGCTTGGCTTGGTTTTGTTCAACCTGACTGGAAGCCTATAATTTTGTTTAAATGAAAGATGATGCTGATAGATGGCTGAAGGTATTTAAAAGACCTGTGGATGTGCTGCTGATGCTGAGGGATGTGGTTCAGTGATAGCAGCTTAGCAGCAGCAGTGGGGTTGTGAGCTCTAGGTGAGTGGTTGGACTTGATGCCCCATCCCTGGAACCATTCCAGGTCAGGTTGTCTGAGGCTTCTCAGCAACCTGATGTCCCTGCTCACTGCAGTGGGGTTGGACTAGATGGGCTCTTTAAAGGTCCCCTTCCAACCCAAACCATTCTGTGATGGTCTCAAGGTCTCTTCCCACTTATGAGGAACTTCTTCCTAACGTCCAGCCTAAACCTCCCCTGGCACAACTGGAGACTGTTTCCTCTTGTTCAGTTTAAGAAGGACATCAAAACACTTGAATGTGTCCAGAGAAGGGCAACAAGGCTGGGGAGAGGCCTTGAACACAAGCCCTATGAGGAGAGGCTGAGGGAGCTGGGATTGTTTAGCCTGGAGAAGAGGAGGCTCAGGGGTGACCTCATTGCCCTCTACAACTACCTGAAAGGTGATTGTAGCCAGGAAGGGGTTGGTCTCTTCTCCCAGGCAACCAGCACCAGAACAAGGGGACACAGTCTCAAGCTGCGCCAGGGGAGGTTTAGACTCGAGGTGAGGAGGAAGTTCTTCACCAAGCGAGTCATTCAGCATTGGAATGCACTGCCCAGGGAGGTGGTTGAGTCACCATCCCTGGAGGTGTTCAAGAGGGGATTGGATGTGGCACTTGGTGCCATGGTCTAGTCATGGGGTCTGTGTTGATAGGTTGGACTCGATGGTCCTCGAGGTCCTTTCCAACCTAAGTTATACTGTGATACTGTGATACTGTTCTGGTGCTGGCTGCCTGGGAGAAGAGACCAGCCCCAACCTGGCTACGGCCTCCCTTCAGGGAGTTGTAGAGAGCAAGAAGGTCTCCCCTGAGCCTCCTCTTCTCCAGACTCACCTCCTCAACAGGTCTGTGACTGTAAGAAGCAGTTGAGAAGCTGCCCTGCCAGCTTGTGAAAGGGAAATTGCAACACTGGGGAAGAGCAGCTTGCAAGTTAACAATTCTTCCTCATTTGATAACACAGGGTTGTTATTAGGCACTCACAGGTGAGAGGGGAAAGCAGTACACAGCTCTCACTTCAAAAGTGACTCTGGATTAGGAAAGCTTTAACCACAAAACTTTGCATATTCAGTAATTCCTCCCTTGTGCTCCAAAGCCTCATTAACCATGGTCAGCTACCAGTCAGACTTGTTATTTGCTACAGGCTCCTGCCTTCCTGGGACAGTTTCAGCCAGTGTCTGCCAGGTGACTGGTTTTAGAACATCAAGGCATACCCTCTGGGCAAGGTTTGGTCCCTGCATTGGGTGCATGTAAATGAGAAAGTGGAGCAAGGAAGCTGTGACCTCTCTTGTGGAAGGCAGAATCAAGTGCAGACAGAAGACAGCAGAGGATGAATGAAAACTTTTGACTCTCTTGCTCCAGGTTTCCTAGGAGGGCTTTGTTTTAATTGAGTGGAGCCTTGTTTGCTGAGCATAACCTCTTGCTTCCCCTTGTAAGTGTGCTCCCCACTTTAATTAAGAGGGATGCAAATAGTGTGTTGCACCTTGCCGAGGGGGCAGGAAGGGCTGCAGCTGAGGGCACCCTCTGCTGCGTGGCACCATGCAGCTTGACACAATCAGCTCTCATCATTCATACTCACTTTGCAGCACAAGATGGGAGGGGCAGCAATTCCATGGGCTTAAAAGAGCCCAAAGTTGGCAATTGCTACGAGGCAGGGTTCCTCTAGGCTGCACAAACTTGGCTCAGGTCGTACCCTGGCTCTCAGATGCAGAATGACCTAACTGCCTTTTGCTATCATGGAATCATTTTGGTTGAAAAAAGACCTTCAGGGGCTTTGAGTGCAGGCCATTACCTGACTCTACCAACTCTGGTGCTACACCATGTCCCTTGGCCCCTCAGCACCACATCTCTGTGTCTTTTCAACACCTCCAGGCATAGGGATTCAACCACTTCTCTCTGGAGCCTGTTCCAGTCTTTGAAAACCTTTTTGGTGAAGAAGTTTCTACTACTTAAACCTCCCCTGGTGCAACTTGGAGCCATCTCCTCTCATCCTATCACTCTTTATTAAGTGGAAGAGACCAATGTGCACCTTGCTGCAATCAGTATGCATTGCCTGGGCCACAGAATCACTGAGGAAACCCAACATGGGGCTGAGCATCAACCTGAGGCTGTAGGGCTGAAAGTGGGAATGTTTGGCATGTTTGGTTTGAGCAAGTGGGTGATGAGTTGAAAAGTAGAAGCAAGAATAGGTCACAGGATGTTAGGGGTTGGAAGGGACCTCTGGAGATCTTTGAGTCCAACCCCCCCTGCCAGAGCAGGACCATAGAATCCAGCACAGGTCACACAGGAACACATCCAGATGGGGCTTGAAAGTCTCCAGAGAAGGAGACTCCACAACCTGTCTGGGCAGCCTGCTCCAGGCGCTCTGTGAGCCTCACAGTGAAGTTGTTCCTCCTCATGTTGAGGTGGAACCTCCTGTGCTGGAGTTTGCATCCATTGTCCCCTTGTCTTCTCACAGGGTGCAACCGAGAAGAGCCTGGTGCAAGCTTTAACACTTAAATAAGGAGGACACTGCCCAACCTCTACTGGGGTGAACCCCTGAGGGGTGCAAGGGGAGGTGGAACAAAACAGGCAGACCGGGGGCACACGTGAGACCTTCAGTCCTACAGAGGTTTCAACAGTGTGCAGCAAACATTTAACTGCCTCTGGGAGGACTGATGTGCTTGGCACATGCACACCTCCCTGCAGACAGTGCACAAACACAGGGAGCTGCTTTGTGTGCCCCTGCCTGTGTGCCCTGGCTTAAAGTCACCTTTGTGCTGAGGGTGAGCATATGGTTTATGTATTTCAGAGGAAGGAGCACGAGATTGGAGCATGACGTCTGCTGCACGGGGTGAAACTGCTCTAGAGCTCAGTGTCTGGGCTGTTGGATCTCCAGAGCTTGAAAGCAGTGGGGGGATCCATTGAACTGGGTAGTTTCAGATGTCACCTCTGCTGCCCACCTTCATTGTTGTTCTTAATGGCATGGCAGGAAGGATCTCAGACAGAATTTGGCAGGGAAGAGATCAAAACCCTTGTCTGGCATTGGTAGGACTTCTCCTTTGAGTCATGCTCACATTAAGCCCTCAAAACTCAAATGCATGCACAGAGAGATGAATGCTGAGCAGATGGCTTCCAACCACTGCACTCAGGGATCCCCTTCCTTCTTGCAGAAGCTGGAGGCACAGGAGTTCTACAGGGGAAAGCCAATGGATGAGAAACTAGTTGGAGTTTGGGTTTCTGCTCAGTTCCTATTGTTTATAAGGACCAGGTCCAGAAACTGAAGACAAGATCCCTCTTGACTTGCATGGATTTTACAGCCAGTTCTGATTTTACTTCTAACCAACTCTCAGAGCATGAGCTCAAGATGCACCAGGGGAGGTTCAGGCTGGATGTGAGGAGAAAGTTCTTCCCAGAAAGAGAGATTGGGTCATTGGAATGTGCTGCCCAGGGAGGTGGTGGAGTCACCATCACTGGAGGTGTTAAGGAAGAGACTGGATAAGGCACTTGGTGCCATGGTTTAGTTGATTAGATGGTGTTGGGTGATAGGTTGGACTTGAGGATCTCAAAGGTCTTTTCCAACCTGGTTAATTCTATTCTATTCCTATTCCTATTCCTATTCCTATTCCTATTCCTATTCCTATTCCTATTCCTATTCCTATTCCTATTCCTATTCCTATTCCTATTCCTATTCCTATTCTTCTATTCTATTCTATTCTATTCTATTCTATTCTATTCTATTCTATTCTATTCTATTCTATTCTATTCCATTCCATTCCATTCCATTCCATTCCATTCCATTCCATTCCATTCTAATGTGGACTTCATACAGCAAGCAGGATATTTCCACCAGTGTTGATGGGCAACACACCCAACACATTGGCCTGGGGCTATGGAAAACATCTCTAGGAGGATGTGAATATCTGGACCTGGAAAGGAGCTTTTCTGCTTCTATGAAAGGCTGAGAGACCTGGAGCTGTTCAGTCTGGAAAAGACTGAGAGGGGATCCTATTAATGTTTGTAAATATCTGAAGGATAGGTGTCAAGAAGAAGTCTCTTTTCAATGGTATCCCATGATAGGATGGAGGCCAAGGCACACAAACTGGAACACAGGAGGTTTCACTTACACATGAGGAGGAAACTTCTTTGTTGTGAGGGTGCTGGAGCCCTGCAGCAGGGTGCCCAGAGAGGTTGTGGAGTCTCCTTCTCTAGGAGACTTCCAAAACCCAATCTGGACATGTTCCTCTGTGACCTACCCTAGGTGATCCCGCTTTGGCAGAGGAGTGGACTTGATGATCTCCAGAGCTCCCCTTCCAACCCCTACAATTTCGTAATTCTCCTGCCCCATTCTCCTACTGTGGCCCTTCCACGGGATGCTGCAGAAACCATAGTGGAGATAGAATGGAAAGGAGAGGAGAGGAGAGGTTCAGAGAGGGGAGGGAGGGGAGGGGAGGGGGAGGAGGGGAGGGGAGGTGAGGGGAGGGGAGGGGAGGGGAGGGGAGAGGAGAGGAGAGGAGAGGAGAGGAGAGGAGAGGAGAGGAGAGGAGAGGAGAGGAGAGGAGAGGAGAGGAGAGGAGAGGAGAGAGAGGAGAGGAGAGGAGAGGAAGGAGGAGAGGAGAGGAGAGGAGAGGAGAGGAGAGGAGAGGAGAGGAGAGGAGAGGAGAGGAGAGGAGAGGAGAGGAGAGGAGAGGAGAGGAGAGGAGAGGAGAGGAGAGGAGAGGAGAGGAGAGGAGAGGAGAGGAGAGAGAGGAGAGGAGAGGAGAGGAGAGGAGAGGAGAGGAGAGGAGAGGAGAGGAGAGGAGAGGAGAGGAGAGGAGAGGAGAGGAGAGGAGAGGAGAGGAGAGGAGAGGAGAGAGTGAGAGGAGAGGAGAGGAGAGGAGAGGAGAGGAGAGGAGAGGAGAGGAGAGGAGAGGAGAGGGAGAGGAGAGGAGAGGAGAGGAGAGGAGAGGAGAGGAGAGGAGAGGAGAGGAGAGGAGAGGAGAGGAGAGAGAGAGGAAGAGGAGAGGAGAGGAGAGGAGAGGATATACCAGGTTGGAAGAGACCTTTGAGATCATCATGTCCAACCTACCATCATGCAGGTGAGAAGTGTGGCCCTCCTCAGGGTCAATATATTTTTTGCTGTCCCAGACTCTCTGAGGATTGTAGATGATCTCCAGGATGCTCCCAGATACAGCTTTTGCCTTTTGCATTTTTCATTAGCTCTCCAATGGCCTTTCAAAGGGAGGAGGCACTGAAAATGGGCTGCACAAACACTCTATTATCCATCTGGAGAGAGGAAGTGAGATATCCTTTTTTTTTTTATGCCTGTGATTAGTCTGCAGCAGCAATTTGTTTGTTTGCCTCTTTAGTGGGTTGTTGTGGGTTTTTTTTTTTTCCTTTCCCCTCCCCAAAGTGAAACCCCAGAAAATGGTGTTTTGCTGCAACCTTTTGTTTCCAAGCTTTGGTAATTGCAGGTTTAGGCTATTGCCACTGCAGCCTTTTCCCCGACATTAAAGCAGTAATTAATGCTTGCTTGCCCAAATGTTAGGGGATTTGAGCTCCAGCCTGTAGGAGAGTTTCTTGCTCGCCATGTGATGGTGTGTGGTGGGTTGAAATTGCCACCCCCCCACCCCCCCAACCAACAAATTTGCCAGGCTAGCTCAGATGGAAGCAGATGAGGCTGCATTTGCAAGCAAAAACTACCATCTAGAAATATGAATGCTATGATTATTGTACAAAATATACAATATCCACTGACACTCACAGTATTCACCCAGGGCTGGGGGTCAGGAGGGAGGGGACAGGCTCTGCTCACTTGCTCCCTGGGATAGGACAAGGTGCAATGGATGGAAGCTGCAGCACAGGAGGTTCCACCTCAACACAAGGGGGAACTTCTTTACTGTGAGGGTGACAGAGCACTGGAGCAGGCTGCCCAGAGGGGTTGTGGAGTCTCCTTCTCTGGAGACTTTCAAGGCCTGCCTGGATGTGTTTCCTGTGTGACCTGAGCTAGATTATATGGTCCTGCTCTGGCAGGGGGGTTGGACTCAATGATCTCTTTGGGTCCCTTCCAACCCCTGACATTCTGTAACCCTGTGATTTTGCAGTTTATAAACAACACAAGAACCCCCCCTGGACAAAACCAGGGGGTTACCAACAGCTTCATCCTCTTCCCTCCTGTACATAGGACAAGAAGAGTGCCACACTTCTCACCTGCATCTCCACTATGGTTTCTGCAGCATTGTGGAAGGGCCACAGTAGGAAGAATGGGGCAGGAGAACTACAAAATGGCAGGGGTTGGAAGGGAGCTCTGGAGATCATCAAGTCCAGCTCCTCTGCCAAAGGAGGATCACCTAGGGTAGGTCACAGGAACATGTCCAGATGGGTCTTGGAAGCCTCTAGAGAAGGAGACTCCACAACCTCTCTGGGCAGCCTGCTGCAGGGCTCCAGCACCCTCACAACAAAGAAGTATTTAGCCACAACAAAGAAACACAGCCAAGGTCAGCAACCACTAAGCCAAAGCTACCATCTAGTATCTGCTAGAGTGAAGAAACCAAACAGAGAGTTACTTTATCCAGCTAACTTTAAGTTAGCAATCAGACCAAGGGGCTTGTTTAGACCTTATCATTCTTTCCCCCCTTTTACATCCAGTGGCAATTTATTTCAGTTCTACTCCACTTTTCTACTCAATCTGTGAAAAATGTTCCTAGGCACAGCTTAAAAGAGGAGAGGAGACACACACACACATACATACCCACCCACCCCCCCTCGTTCCCTCCTGCTGTGGTGCTCCTTCTGCATGGGTGGTTTGGGGACCTGCTCAGCTAGGAAGGCAGCATACGGCAGATTCTCCAGCCTGGTGCTCCGGGAGCGCACTTGGGAGGGAGAATCGCTCAGTTCCAGTCCTTGCTTCAGTGAACCTGACATTGAAAAGCTGAGAGTGAAAGCAGCTTTATTAATATTGCCAGCTCAGAGTGCTCCCCAAAAAAAAAAAAATCCATGTGTCAATCTCCTGAATGTTTGAGAGAGTAGAAAAATACATCTGTATCTCTGGCTGCTTTTTATTTCCCTCTCGGGTTGGAGCTTGTGAGGGACACAGTTTTCAAACTGCCTTATGACCAGGACAAGCTGTGTGCATAAACCCTTTCCCCTCCCTTCACAATAATCCCCTTGGAGGGAGTTTTTTCTCCCTGGTTGTATTTCAGCAGCACCTTTGTGCCCCTCAGCAAAAGAAACAACCCTTTTAGTGGAGGCACTCCCAACTCCAGGGCAAGAGGACCATCTCCTCCCCCAAATCCTTGCCTCCAAAGGGGGGTGTTCACGCCTGCCTTTTAGTGCAGCCTTGAATGCAGCTCACAGGTTTGAAAAGAAATAACCTTGAAATGCCTTTTACACATTTAGCACTGTTCCAGACTGAAATGATTGCTGGTGTTTAGCTTGCAGCAGAGCCTGACCAGATTTGCTCCCAGCCACCTCATTTGAGCATCGTTGTCAGGTTCTTTTCTCTGCTTTCTCTCTCTGTATCAATATTGAACCAACAACTTGCCATTAAATGAACAGGTCCCTCTTGACCTGGAATTGAAATTTCAGCCTCAACCCATTGCATGAAAAGATTCAGTGGCACTGTCTCAGTGTTAAAAAAAAACCCACAACTGTGGAGATGATGAAGAGGATTCAGAGCCTATGAGGAGATACCAACCAGTCCAACCCCAAAGACAGAGCCCTCGTGGGACAGTGTGAGCACTGTGTGTTAGGTGGTCAGAAAGAAAAGGCTGGGATCAGTTTTAGCTTTCAGTTCTACCTGCTGCTCCTGGGTAACCCTACCCCACATTAACAACACCAACTGGTACCTGCTCATGCATAATGCACCTTTACTAACCTGCAGTGAAAGGCACCCAAGTGTAGTACATGTGAGCAAGGTAAGAGAGGAAGGAGTTATCCTCCACCAGCATTAGCTGACCTGACTCTCTCTTGAAATCCCCTGGGGATGTTCAGGAGATGTTCTGCTCCCATGCTGACTGCAGACACAGGAGCAAGGTTTCTTCAGGTGCTCCTCTCCTCAGCTTCCTCAGGTCTGAGTGATTCAGATTCACAGATTGCACTGGGTTGGAAGGGACCCTCCAAGATCAGCTTGTCCAAGCCCCTGCAGTCAGCTGGGACACCTCCAAACTACATCAGGCTGCCCAGGGCCATGTCAAGTCTGATTTTGAATATCTCCAGAGATGGGGCCTCAACTACATCCCTGGGCAACCTGTTCCAGTATTTCACCGCTCTCATTGTGCAGACCTTCCTCCTGATGGCCAACCTAAATCTCCCCTACCTAAGTTTCAAACTATTGCCCCTCATCCTATCACCACAGGCCCTTCTAAACAGCCCCTCCCCAGCCTTCCTGTAGGTTTCCTTCAGATATTGGAAAGTAGCTCTAAGATCTCCCCAGAGCCTTCTCATCTCCAGGCTGAATAGCCCTAATTCTTCAAGCTTGTCTTCACAGCAGAGGTGCTCCAGCCCTATGACCATCTTTGTGCCTCCTCTGGGCTCTCCCCAGCAAGTCCATGTCCCTCCTGTGTTGGGGCTCCCATAGCTAGACACAGTTATCATCTTTGTGCCTCCTCTGGGCTCTCCCCAGCAAGTCCATGTCCCTCCTGTGTTGGGGCTCCCATAGCTAGACACAGTTATCATCTTTGTGGCCTCCTCTGGGCTCTCTTCAGCAAGTCCATGTCCCTCCTGTGTTGGGGCTCCCATAGCTAGACACAGTTATCATCTTTGTGGCCTCCTCTGGACTCTCTTCAGCAAGTCCAGGTCTCTCCTGTGTTGGGGCTCCCATAGCTAGACACAGTTATCATCTTTGTGGCCCCCTCTGGACTCTCTTCAGCAAGTCCATGTCCCTCCTGTGTTGGGGCTCCCATAGCTAGACACAGTTATCTTTGTGGCCTCCTCTGGGCTCTCTCCTGCAAGTCTATGTCCCTCCTGTGTTGGGGCTCCCATAGCAAGACACAGTTATCATCTTTGTGTCCTCCTCTGGACTCTCTCCTGCAAGTCCATGTCCCTGCAGTGTTGGGGCTCCCATAATTAGACACAATACTCCAGGTGAGGTCTCACGAGAGCAGAGGTGTGAGCCTGAGCACTTCACTTGGAGCTCTGTGCAGTGCCCGGGGGCTCCCCCCAGGGCATGGGAGGCAGATGGGCTGAATAGGGAAGCTGTTGCTCCCTGTTTCTGCCATTACTGTTCAAGGAGCAGGGTCCCAGGGCAGGTTTTGTACTTTCTAAACAAAATAATCATGCCTTCCAAAAGCAGCAGCAGGGCAGCTCCATTTATTTGGAAGGAATCTGTGAAAAGCAGGAAGCCTTCCCTTTGCATCTCGTGGTGCCTCGGTAACGAGCTGAAGCGGGTTGAGCGGAGCAGCAGCACTTAAAAGCAGATCTGCTTTGAAATTCCCCACACTTGAAGAAGGCCTTAAAGAGTTCCCACAGACGCCTCAGTGACTGATCTCAAACCAGCCTCAGCTCAAAACACGACATGCTCTGACCTGATCCCAGGGGAGACCCACAGCATTTGCTCTTATTTTGAGTCGTTATGCATAATAAGGTCATGTTCCAGAGATAAGACCACTCCAAGATGCACGGCTTCAGTTTTGGAGAGCAGTTCCCTTTCCTACACCGAATGCTTCTCTTTTCCTCTTTTTTTTCCTTCTTTTTATTTTATTTTTTCTTTTATTCAATTTAGTTTTACATTTCTATCTTTTTCCATTTCCCCCTTTTTCTTTTTTCTTTTATTTTATTTTCTCCTTTTTCTTTTATTTTCTCAATTTTTCACTTTTCTTTTTCTTTTTTTCTTTTTCTTTTTCTTTTTCTTTTTCTTTTTCTTTTTCTTTTTCTTTTTCTTTTTCTTTTTCTTTTTCTTTTTCTTTTTCTTTTTTCTTCTTCTTCTTTTTCTTTTTCTTTTCCTTCTTCTTTTTCTTCTTCTTTTTCTTTTTCTTCTTTTTCTTTTTCTTGTTTCCCTTTTATTTTTCCTTTTTCCTTTTTCTTTTTTATTTTTCTTTCCTTTTTTTTCTTTTCAATTTCTTTTCTTTTTTTTTCTTTCTCCTTTTAATTTTTCCCTTTTTTTCTTTTTTAATTTTTTTTTTCTTTTTATTTTATTTTTTTTCTTTTTTGGTTCTTTTTTCTTTTTTCCTTTTTATTTTTCCTTTTTATTTCCTTTTTTTAATTTCTTTTTCCCCTTTTTTATTTTTCCCTTTTCTCTTTTTTACCTTTTTTTCTTTCTTTTTTTCATTTTTTCTCTTTTTTATTTCTTTTTTTTATTTTCTTTTTTCATTTTCCCTTTATATTTTTCTTTTTTCCTTTTTCCTTTTTATTTTTTCTTTTTCTTATCTTTTTTTTTTACTTTTTTTGTTCTTTTTTCCTTGTTTCCTTTTTTCCCCAATTTTCCCTTTTCTTTTTTCTTTTTATTTTTCATTTTTTTAAATTTTTCTTTTTCCTTTTGTTTTTTCTTTTTATTTTTCCTTTTTTAATGTTTTCTTTTTCCTTTTCTTTTTTTCTTTTCCCCCTTTTTATTTTTCCCTTTTTAATTCCCCCCCCCTTTTTTCTCTTTTTTTTTCTCTTTATCTCCCTTTTTCCTTATTTTTCTCTTTCATTTTTATTTCTTTTTTGTTTTTGCAGGCTCAAAAGAGCTGAAGAAAATGAAACAGCCTTTAAGTTGCAGCCAGATGCTCACCTATGGCTTCCTGCAGCCCTCACAACATTCAACTCTTATTCCTCACCTGGATATTTTCAAGCTTGGTCATTGCCAGTCAATAGCTTTGTTCTAGCCCACTTCTTGCTGCATGGTGTGATATGATACAAGCCACCAGTCATAAAAGTTCCTTGGAAGTGACTCAAGAGAGATTTGGGGTTTGTTTTGTTGTTTTTAAAGAGGGTTTTGAAATGTTAATGGCTGTTTAAGGAGCAAAAGCAAGCAATTTCAGCTGGGGATGCTGCAGTTGAAAAGGCTCTCCAAGCAAGTTGGTGGAAGTAAGAGAGACTCAGGGAAAAGTAGAGAACTGGTGTTTTGCTGAAAGAGTTCCGAGTGGGAATTGCAACTTCTTTTAGAAGGAAGAATTTTCCAGCAGATTAAAAAACCCTTCTGACACCAAAGGCTTTCTTGAGACCAAAACATCCCCAAGGAAGTTGTTTGCAAATTAGCAGGATGGGAGAAGTAGCTGGAGGTGCTCCAGCTTCATCCCTATGATAGAGGGAGGCATCCAGTGATCACTTCATTGTCTTTGGGAGTGCCACCACGGGCTCTGAGAGAAAAAGGGGGTTTGTCTTTGTGTTTTATTAGCCCATGTAATCCACCTGCTTGTGATAGAATAGAATAGAATAGAATAGAATAGAATAGAATAGAATAGAATAGAATAGAATAGAATAGAATAGACCAGACCGGGTTGGAAGAGACCTTCAAGATCATCGTGTCCAACCCATCGTCCAGCACCATCTAATCAACTAAACCATGCAACCAAGCACCCCATCAAATCTCCTAAACACCTCCAATGGTGGTGACTCCACCACCTCCCTGGTCAGCCCATTCCAATGGGCAATCACTCTCTCTATGAAGAATTTCTTCCTAACATCCAGCCTAAACCTCCCCTGGTGCAGCTTGAGACTGTGTCCTCTTGTTCTGGTGCTGGTTGCCTGGGAGCAGAGACACTGGGTTGTAGTGAAGTCCAGCTCCTTGTGCATGCAGCAGCTGAAAAGGCTGAGTTTGTGTTGATAGGAAGGGTTTGGCTTCTCACTTAAGAGCTTGGGCAACTCACTTCATCTTGAAATGGAGGAAAATCACTTTTCTTCTCAGAGAATTGCAAAGTTGAGCACATTGAGTCACAAAAGTGAATAAAGGGATCAATAATAATGGAACAGAATCCTGGAACTGTTTTGGTTGGAAGATGCCTTCAAGATCATCAAGTCCAACAGTAAACACAGCACTGCCAGGTCACCACTAAACCATGTTCCTCACAACCACATCTACAGCCCTCTAGGGATGGGGACTCCACCACTGCTGTGGGCAGCCTGATCAAGGGCTTGGCAACCCTTTTGGGGAAGAAATAGACTTTTACAGAAGAATAAACTGATATAGAATATCAAACTATAGAGAATAATAAATCTATAATAGATCTATAGGAATAATATTCTTGCCCTGGTTAGCTCTGTGTGTTATTGTGTTGTCTTCACTGACAATTTAGCTCAAAATTTGCTCACATAATACATTCATTGAATGGTTTGGGTTGGCAGACACCTTAAAGATCATCTATTTCCAACTCACCCTGCCGTCGACAGGGACACCTTCCACTAGTTCAGGTTGCTCAAAGCCTCAACCAACCTGGCTTTGAACACCTCCAGGGAAGGGGCATCCACAGCCTCCCTGGGCAACCTGTTCCAGTGTCTCACCACTTTCACTGGAAAGAATTTCTTCCTAATCTCCAGTCTAAATCTGCCCTCCTCAAGGTTCAACCAATTCCCTCTCATCCTAGCATTACAATTGTAAAGAGTCTCTTCCCAGCTTTCTTGTAGTCCCTTTCAGGTACTGGAAGGCTGCTCTAAGTTCTCGCTGGAGCCTTCTCTTCTGCAGGCTAAACAGCCCCAACTCTCTCAGCCTAACCCCATAGTGTAGGTGCTACAGCCCTCTGATCATCCTCATGGCCTCCTCTGGACCTGCTTTCTGAAGGGGAAAGCAAATTTTCTTCATTTCAGCCTGGAAAAGAAAAAGATCATGTGATACAGGAAACCACCAGGAGCTGGCTGTATAGATGCAAATGATCTTTCAAATGCTGATGTGGCATTGGCTCTCCTCTCTTCACCACCACTAATCCTTGGCTGGAAAGGCACTTGAGGAATTTTTCTTGTGCTAAAGTTGGCCTTGCAGCTCTAGCCTTGAGTTTAAGGGATGAACTCTGAGTACTAGCTGTAACGTGAGGAGTGAGACAGGAGGGAGAGCGCTACATGGAGGAGGGACCTCACTCATGAGGGCAGCTGGCAGCAGGCACAGGAGCTTGCTGCAGGCAGCGGGTGCTCAGAGCACAGCCCCTCCACATTCCCTCTGCAAGGGTGGCTTTGCTGCAGCCCTGCATGCCTGGCCACGGTTTATGGCTAACAGAACAAGGCTTCCCAGCAGGAAATACTGCAGCAATAATCTTCCCAGTGGCCAAGACCGAGCCGTAAAGTTTTCCAAGGCCACCGCTGCATAAATAACGTGTTGCAGAGGCTCTCTTTAAAGCCTGGAGAGTTGTAGATGTTCCACAAGGCCAGAAAGCAAAGAGAGAGGCAAGTTATGGGCACAGTTTATTTCACAAGCCTAGGAACCGGGAAGTCTGGGCTGTATTTACCCAGCTGGAGGTTGGCTTCTCCTCTATTTACTCCTGGGGTTTGCCTCAGGTGTGTACTCTCCCATTAGGGCTAAGTAGCCGGAAAAGGCCAAATACATCTGAGGTCACTTTTTGGCTAATTAACGTGGCAACAAGTGCTGATTAATTAGTTTGGGCCTGGAATTAGCTGAGATAATTTCTTTGCAATGGCATAAGCCATAGATTTATGAGCCCTTCTCCTCCAAGACAAACAATGCTCCGGGAACATTGTTTGTGTGAAACCTTCCTTCGCCCTGTGAATTACTACCTGGGTTGCTCAGAACTCCACAAGGGATTGCTGTAATTCATTTAAATCCACGGCTTTGGTTCTTTCTACCTGATGGAAAAAACTTCACTGTGGTGGAATCCAGTGGCAATCCCTTACATTATCACAAACTCCTCCGCTTGGTGTTCTCCTATTGGGTAGAGCAAGCTGGGGACTGAGCTCTTAGGTCTTTAGAACTGCTGAACGTTGCAGCAGGTAAAAGATGTTGAGGTCCCAACAAAAATCCTGATGTCCTCTAGGCATCAGCATGCTTCATACACAGACTTGATGTCTTTAAGGACTTGGTCAGCGGACTACCAATTTTGGGGGTGGTTTACCACCCTGCTAACGGGAGTGTGGCTGACCTCTGCACATCCAGCAGTCCAGGCCCTCAAAACCCATTAAGAATATCCTGTTACACCTACCTGGAGCAATTCTGCTCCTTTCAGTGTAGATGCCATGGGTGTGTGCTGCAAGCACTCTGCCAGCATGATAATTGGAATGCTGCTGTGTGCATGCAGAGTGATGCTTCAGAAATACTGGACTTCTGCTTTAAGTCCTGGGGAGGAACAACTCACTGCACCAGTACAGGTGAGGGATTGATCTGCTGGGAGGCAGCTTCTCAGGAAAGGACCTGGTGAGCAAGTTCACCAGCAGCCAGCTATGTATTCTTGTGGCCAAAAAGGCAAATGGTCTCCTGAGGTGCATTAAGAAGAGTGAGTTTAAAAGCTGCAGAGGTGGAGCTGAGAGCCATGGTGTAGCTTCAGCCTTGGCAGAGTTGGAGACTGGTTGGACTGGATGATCTTAAAGGCTTTCTCCAACCAAAATGTTCTATGATGCAGAGATTACACCCAGAGTGGCCTTTTCTACTTCACAACAACCCACCCTGCAGCAAAATGAAAAGCAGAGAACATTATCCCTCACCGTGATGTGTATCAGAGCTACATTAAACCTCAGTGATGATTGTGTATAACCCACCTCATGCAACTCTTTCCTTAGTCAGCTTTTCCCTTTGGCCAGTTCAACTGGACTTTTTTTGTCAGGGACTATCAAATTTTAACAACTGCTGTCCAGAGGGACCCCATAAAAGTTCACCTGAAGCACATTTTTGCCACTAAAGCCTCTTTAGATTCATGTTTTTCCTCTCCTTCCTCTTTTGCTTTGAGCTGGAAGGAGCTGGCAGCACTGGGTGTTGCCCAGAGCCAATAAGCACTAGAACCAGTCTGGCAGGAGGCTTCTGCTCTTTGATGGGACTCCTCTCAGATGAAAATTGATGTGAATTTGCAGGGCCTTCATTAAGTGAGTCACAGGATCAGTTAAAGGTGTGTGCTGCCAAGGATCTGTTTATCCCAGTGGTGACAGAAGCCACAGTCCTGTAGCTGTCATGCAGAAGAGATCCTGCAGCAGATAATGCTGATGCAGAGGGGAAGCTCCAAGGAAGACTCCACAACCCAAAGTCTTTGGTGTGTTTGTTTGCCTGTTTATGTGGGTTTTTTTTTGCCAAAGACAAAGTCACTAGCACTGATACATCACTTCATTCCATTTGATGTCATTTCTGGGGAGGACTGACTGCAAGTTCCTGGCCATGTATGGTCACCAGTGTTCCTATCAGCACAGCCTGTGCAGGGCAGGAGTTCCGTGCCACGAGCCTGGGCTCTCCAGACAGTTCCAGCTGAGTGTCCTGTTCCACTTGACAGCCTGCTGAGATCCTTTCTGCACCATTGCCATGTGCTGCTAAAAGGCTGTCTCGTGGCCTGCCTGCCCCAGCAGGAATGAGTAACACAGATCCTCAGACTTAGGAGCAGTGTTTCAAGCGTTGTGCTGAGAGCTAACGCAGGCCAGGGTCTTCTGCTTGGATTTCTCTTGTCATGTGGTTGCTCCAACATTCAGATTATGCTTTGTAATCCTGTTCTCCCATGGCTGCTTCATAATATCTTGTCCCCTGAGTTTCCTTCCAATCCATTTTCCTTCAAGCATGTCAAGCTTTGCCTTGCCACTTTCTCCTAGGACACCTTTTCCCTCATTGTGATTTCCCCTCTGAGCTTCTTTGACATCTGACCACAACTAAATCCTTCCCTGGTTCCATCATCCATTATGCTGCTTCTGCTCTATTTCCTGTGAAGCCTGAGCTGCTTTTCTTACTCTGCCTCAGTAGATTGTCCAAGTCTGTAATAGCAGCTAATGCATTTGCTTTTGGGTTGCATACTTGAGGGAAACCTTTAAATTTCAGGCTCCCCTGCTGCACACCAACATAGTCTGAAAAAAAACAGCCCTCATGGTTACATAAAACTGACTCACACTGGGACTCACACTGCCCTGTGCAGCTTAGCAGAGGCTGATGGACTCATCTGGTCATTTCATTTCTCTCACTTGGTAGTGAATAGAAAAGGGATCTCCAGGGAGCAATTCACCCCAAAATGCTTTAGGTCTGGATGAATCACTTTGTGAGAACTCCTTGTTTCTCTTTTGCCTTCTGCTATTTTCAGCCTGCTGGGACTCCAAAACTCAGTGTAGCCCTCCTACACTGACACCTCTACTTGATGAACTCATGTACCTCATGAATTGCACTTTGAACAGTGATGTTGATAGTGATAACACCTTGTTGACTCTTCCAGACTAGACAAGGCAGTGATGAGCCTGACCACAAGCTGATCTGATCAGCTAATTGTCTGAATTTAGACTGATCAGATCACAAGCTCAGGCTTTTGGGAGAGACTGCCTTGCACGGTGGGCACTTGTTCCCTGATCATGCCATGGGAAATCCAAACTATCAGCATTCATTTGATATTTACATTAGGTCATGAAAAAAGATTTTAAGCCCTTGCTGGCTCTTGAAACCCAAAACACTGCTTGCTGCACTGCTTTGCCAGTGGAAAGTCCTTCAGTGGCCTCTGAGCTCCACACCTTGCATGGAAGAGGTGGCAGTAACAACAGAGTGCTGCTCGTGTTGCTTGATTTGTGCTTGCTACACAGAGGCATTGGGAAATTAGAGAGACCTATAAATAGCAGAACATGTGTCGACCTGAGCTGCCTGGGCATTGCACCACCTGCAAGGAAAGAAGACCAGGACACCTTCAGCCCCTCTGAGAGGGACACTGTGAGCAGGGACAAAAGTAGTTATATCTTCCTTTCCCTCCCTGCCCAGAAGGGATCTCCAAAGGTCATCCAGTCCAATCTCCCTGCAGTCATCAGGGACATCCCCCAACTTATCAGGTTGCCCAGAGCTCTGTTGAGCCTTACCTTGAGTATCTCCAGGGAAGGGGCCTCAGCCACCTCCCTGGGCAACCTGTTCCAGTGTTCCCCACCCTCATAGTGAAGAACTTCCTCCTGATATCCAGTCAAATTAGCCCTTCTCCAGTTTGAAGCCATTGCCCCTGGTCCTGTCACTGCAGGCCCTTGTAAACAGTCTCTCCCCATCCTTCCTGTAGGCTCCCCTCAGGTGCTGGAAGGCTGCTATTAGGACTCCCTGGAGCCTCCTCTTCTCCAGGGCTGAACAACCCCAGCTCCTCCAGCCTGAATACATGCATGAAAGCTCCTGAGTTTCACCCTCTTAAGAAGCCAGGACGAGGAAGCACAGAGGAAAGGCTTAAAGTTGAGGAGAGGCTGAGAGGCCAGGGCTGGCTAGTCTGGAGAGCAGAAGACTGAGAGGGGATGTCTATAAATACCTGAGGGCTGGGGGTCAGGAAGGAAGAGTCAGCCACTGCTCACTTGTGCCCTGGGATAGGACAAGGGGCAATGGATGGAAATTACAGCAAAGGAAGTTGCACTTTGGCCACAACAACCCCATACAGCACTACAGGCTTGAGGGTCGGAGTGGCTGGGAGAGCAGCCAGGCAGAAATGACCTGGGGGTACTGGTTGACAGCAGATGAACATGAGCCAGCAGTGTGCCCAGGTGGCCAAGAAGGCCAATGGCATCCTGGCCTGCATCAGGAAGAGTGTGGCCAGCAGGAGCAGGGAAAGTCATTGTGCCCTGTGCTCAGCACTGGTTAGGCCACACCTTGAGTCCTGTGTCCAGTTCTGGGCTCCTCAATTGAAAAAGGATATTGAGAGGCTGAGGGAGCTGGGGTTGCTTAACCTGGAGAAGAGGAGGCTCAGGGGAGACCTTACTGCTCTCTACAACTCCCTTCAGGGAGTTGGTAGCCGGGTGGGGGTTGGTCTCTTCTCCCAGGGAACCAGCACCAGAACAAGAGGACACAGTCTCAAGCTGTGCCAGGGGAGGTTTAGGCTGGAGGTGAGGAGAAAATTCTTCCCAGAGAGAGCTGTTAGCCATTGGGATGTGCTGCCCAGGCTGGTGGTGGAGTCACCATCCCTGGAGGTTTTCAAGAGGGGATTTGGACATGGCACTTGGTGCCATAATTCAGTTAGTCATGAGGTCTGTGGTGACAGGTTGGACTTGATGATCTCTGAGGTCTCTTCCAACCTTATTGATTCTATGATTTGATGAACATGAGGAAGAACTTCTTTACTGCAAGAGTCCCAGAGCACTGGAACAGGCTCCGCAGAGAGGCTGTGGGAATCTCCTTCTCTGCAGACTCTCAAGGCTCATCTTCATGTGTGCCTGAGTGACCTGTGCTGGATTCTATGGCGCTTCTCTGACAGGGGGTTGGACTCAATGATCTCTGGAGGTGCCTTCCCAACCCCTGACATCCTGAGACCCTGTGATTTGTCAGTCAGGGCTCAGTGGTGGCTCTGGCAATGTTGAGCTGGGATTGCTTAGCTTGGAGGAAACTCAGGGGAGACCTTATCACTCTCTACAACTACCTGAAGAGAGGTTGTAGACAGGTGGATGTTGGTCTCTTCTCCCAGACAGCCAGTACCAGAACAAGAGGACACAGTCACAGGCTGCACCAGGGGAGGTTTAGGTTGGATGTTAGGAAGAAGTTCTATACAGAAGAGTGATTGCCCATTGGAATGGGCTGCCTGGGGAGGTGGTGGAGTCCACCTTCATTGGAGGTGTTCAGGAGGAGACTTGATGGGGTGCTTGGTGCCATGGGTTAGCTGTTTAGGTGGGTTGGATTGGTTGATGGGTTGGACACGATGATCTTGAAGGTCTCTTCCAACCTGGTTTGGTTTATTCTAAATAAGTTTATTCTAAATGTTTCAGAGGAGTGAGTCCACAACCTTGCATACTTCCACGTTTAAATCAGCCCCAGCCCCTCTGCCTTCTCCACGTGTCGATCCCATCAATGGCAGCTTTATGCAAGGCAGGAACGATAACCTGGGGACTCGAGCACCAAGAGGGTGTCAGGGGAAGTTAGTGCAAATTGCTCCACGGGCTGGACATTAAAGCAAGGAGTGATATCACTCTTAAAATAAGAAACCTAACGTAATGTGCTTTAATAGCTGAATAATTGCTGGGAGCAAAGAAGGAGGCTTTGTGAAAGAGGATCAGGGAGAGCCAGGAGCGAGTGCTCATGACATCACGGCAGCGCACAAGAGGAACTTTATTCTCACAGCCCTGCAGAAGGAGCTTGTCAAGCTGCCAGTCCCAGATAACTTGGTGGTAGACATTAGAGAAGAGTTAATAAGATGATTGATTTACAGCTGGAAAAGAATTAAAGAGGCTGAGAATTGACAGGCTGACATTGTTTGAAAGCTTCCCGAGGAGCCTCCCCCACGGCTCCTGCAAGGGAGGTCAAACGCTTCCATCAGTCACTTGCACCCAAATTTGGAGCTTGCAGCTTTTCAACAGGTATTTCCAGGGAGCTGCCTTGTCAGTCCTCCTTCATGGGAAACAGTTGTGAAACGCTGATCATCCCATCTCAGCCATGTAAAAATAGACCTCAGAAGCCTCCACCTCCTCATGGGAAGAAGTGGGTCTGAAAAAAAAGATTGGATTTTCGCTTACCAGCCATGGATTCAGATCCAAAACCTTGCTGAAACTCCTGCCATTCTCCTTGCTGGGGTTGAGGGCAGGGTGTTTTCTTTACTTGTTAGGGGAAAAAATTGTCAACTTTATCTCAACCCTGTGTGTGTGTTTTTACGGTGGTTTGCTAGCGCAAGGGGAACTAAGGCTCCTTTCACAACTTTTGGAGCTGGTCCATCATGGTCTTTGCAGAATTTACTCTGTGAAAATACTTTGTTAAGGTTGAAACCCTGGCTTTGCTGTTGATAGAAGCATTGTGTCTGTGCAAAGGAACAAGCTTTAGTCTTAGAGTCACAGAATTGGTTAGGGTTGGAAGGGAACTCAAGGCTCAGCCAGTTCCAACCCCCCTGCCATGGGCAGGGACACCTCACACTACAGCAGGTTGCTCACAGCCACATCCAGCCTGGCTGCAAAAGCCTCCAGGCATGAGGCATCCACCACCTCCCTGGGCAACCTGTGCCAGTCTCATC